>NC_068441.1:33074292-33374292 GCF_023373465.1 Oncorhynchus keta
AGAGCACCTTCTTCCACATGTTTGGTGTGTCTCCCAGGTGGCTTGTGGCAAACTTTAAACAACACTTTTTATGGATATCTTTAAGAAATGTCTTTCTTCTTGCCACTCTTCCATAAAGGCCAGATTTGTGCAATATACAACTGATTGTTGTCCTATGGACAGAGTCTCCCACCTCAGCTGTAGATCTCTGCAGTTCATCCAGAGTGATCATGGGCCTCTTGGCTGCATCTCTGATCAGTCTTCTCCTTGTATGAGCTGAAAGTTTAGAGGGACGGCCAGGTCTTGGTAGATTTGCAGCGGTCTGATACTCCTTCCATTTCAATATTATCGCTTGCACAGTGCTCCTTGGGATGTTTAAAGCTTGGGAAATATTTTTGTATCCAAATCCGTCTTTAAACTTCTTCCCAACAGTATCTCGGATCTGCCTGGTGTGTTCCTTGTTCTTCATGATGCTCTCTGCGCTTTTAACGGACCTCTGAGACTATCACAGTGCAGGTGTGCATTTATACGGAGACTTGATTACACACAGGTGGATTGTATTTATCATCATTAGTCATTTAGGTCAACATTGGATCATTCAGAGATCCTCACTGAACTTCTGGAGACAGATTGCTGCACTGAAAGTAAAGGGGCTGAATAATTTTGCACGCCCAATTTTTCAGTTTTTGATATGTTAAAAAAGTATGAAATATCCAATAAATGTTGTTCCACTTCATGATTGTGTCCCACTTGTTGTTGATTCTTCACAAAAAAATACAGTTTTATATCTTTATGTTTGAAGCCTGAAATGTGGCAAAAGGTCGCAAAGTTCAAGGGGGCCGAATACCTTCGCAAGGCACTGTATATATATATATATATATATATATATATATATATATATATATACACACACCCAAACAAACCAACACACACACGCACACACACAAACAAACCAACACACACACAAACAAACAAACCACACATTTCATTGCAATTTTTTATTTATTTATATATATATATATTTGTTTTTTTGCAACAAAAAATATATATATATATTTGTTTTTTTGCAAAAGAAAAAATATATATTTAAATTTCATAAAACGGCATTAGCACTTACCCGTCCAGAAGTACGTTCTGTCCTTGCAGAAACAGCTCCTCAGTTCCTGTTTGAATCATAACACTCAAAGATTCCTCAAACAAAAAATCTGTCCCACTTTCACTTTTTCACTTTAGACTTTGACTTTGCTTACCTGATTTATTTGCCATGATATCTCCAATGAAATCGTTGAAAATACAACTTTCTGAAATACTGCTGCGCGTAACAAGCCTCACAGCAACTCCTCTGATCGTCAAGAATGGAGTTCGTTACGTGTGCGATTACAAACAAGGAATGGTGGTCCAACCCAAAACCATTACATACTGGCGTTTACCTCAGCTCATTGGCTATCTACACAGCTAGATTTCAAGAAGATCTCAGTGGTCATTGGGTAGAAATACAGTCCATCAACGAAGCTTCGCTGAAATGATTGGTGCGCAAGGTAGTCATTGCTTGGTGTCTTCAAATCAGTTCACTTTGGTCAATATTCCCTGCAAAAAAAACAATGACTTTTGGCTGTGTTTCAAACATCCAGAGGAATGCACTGAAACCAACCATGACTAGATAAACAATGGTTTACCATGTGTAATTACGTCGAATGCTCCGTGAAAAATTGATAGAGATGGAATTCACGGCACGGTTACAAAATGTTTCGATTTAAGCTATAAAAATTGATTTTTTTTCAAAGCAAACGGCACTTAATTTGATCACTGGGACCCTCAGGAAGAGAAATAAGAGCAAGATGTCAGAATGTAAGTCATAGTTTTACCTTCAGATGTGAATGTGTAAAAACTGTCATGGCGGAAAATGTTTCTGTTGTTGATTGCTCTTCTCAAACAAAAGCATGGTATTTGTTCTCTGTAATAGCTATTTTAAATTGGAAAATTTAGTTTGATTACCAAGATGCTAATCTTTGGAAGGGTGTAAGACACTTGCATTTTCAAGAATGTTTAATGTTACAATGTTGTATTTTTATTTGTCACTCTGAAATTTCCCCTGATGTTGATCCCTGTACAGGGATCGCACCCATGGGCTTGTAAGTAAGCATTTCACTGTAAGGTTGTATTCGGCGCATGTGATAAATACAATTTAATTTGATTCAAGAAAAGACAGAGACAACCCCCAGCCATTCTTCTGTTATTTGTCTGCAGTAGCTATCTCAAGCAGCCAATATTCTTCAGGGCTACACTGTATGACATCATGTGCAAGTGTAAAAATCATGTACGTGAGCTTTTCCATGGGACAGCTTGTATCTATAGAAGCTCTCTGTCTTTCAGAAATATATAGACCTAATTCCACTTTCCATTGGGAATTCTTCCTTCCTGTCTGTGTGCCTTGTAAATATGGCGCTACAGCTTCGATTCATATCACATCTCTACTGCAGGCTCTGTAAATTAAACGCTGGCATTGGAAAGTAGCCTGAATGGATGGATGTCATACTGACACCTTTATTAGGTATCATATGAATAACTATAGAGCAAACATAGAGGATATAGATCTGAAGAAGGCTATGGAGGAGTATGTCAAAAAAGGTTCTTAGTGGATGTTTCATTTTCCACAGGCATTCACAGTGGCCTAGAAACAGAACTGGGATCACTTTCAGTGAGACAAACTATACAGCTAAGAACAACAGATTTTTACCTTGTCAGCTCGGGGATTCAATCTTGCAGTCCAACGCTCTAATCGCTAGGCTAACCACTAGGCTCCCTGCTGCCCCATACATATATTTTCCAGCTGTGCATTTCTCTGGTTTGATAAAATACTTTATGTCTGTTCTCCACAATATAGTCATAATGCTCACCATAGAATGCTCTATAACAACTGGTATTTATTATAAACTGCTCATGCCAACTTGTGATGATTGTAAGGAAATATGTTGGATTCATAAATGGTTTAATAATGCATAAACAGCCTACCCTATGCCATCTAAACAGTAAAGTTACCAAAATAGTAAAATTACCAAAAGTCCTTCAGGTACAATACTGTTTATTTGTGTAATTACAGAAACAATTATTAATTTTATTCACTAATTGAAATTCATCATTACGATGTTTAGTTTAGAGCCTGTGTAAATAATTAGCTAATATACAGCGTATCTCTCAGTTTGATACAGGATATAGATAGTATGTTGATTAGTGAGTTTTAAGACACCCTGGAGGAATGCTTTCCCTGTCTTCTTCAGGCTAGCCTCCCAATTGGCTGATCCCAGTCCTCCAATCACAACACAATTCAAAGGAAGGACTAGAGAATATTGTTATGTACTCAACATTCTGTGGATCAAGAGAACAGCTTTGTAAATGGCATTGTCAATTAACCTACAGCACATTAGGGAATATCAATATTCATAATCCAAGTGGTTATTACCGAAATTAAAGTTCTTCAGTTCTCATGAGCTTAACAGAACAATAGAGGGAGTTGTATGTTATACTTTATAAGGGTATGTAACTGATACTTGAGCTGGTTATTGTCATTACATTGATCCACTGTTAAAACATTCATATAGTGTTTCAGTGTCGTGTGTATAGGTGACAGGGAAGTCAGGCACAGGAGAGTCAAACGGAGTGTAAAGTGGAGTCTTTAATTGAATGTCCACATAACATGCTCCATAACACTAATAAGAACAGAATATAAACAAACATGGGTATGAGGACCCGTCGCGCACCTATACAACAAACACAACACTGACAATAAACAATCTCTGACAAAGACATGAGGGGAAACAGAGGGTTAAATACACCAGGTAATGAATGGGATTGAAAACAGGTGTGTGGGAAGACAAGACAAAACCAATGGAAAATAAAAAAATGGATCAATGATGGCTAGAAGACCGGTGACGTCGCCCGCCGAGCACCACCCGAACAAGGAGAGGCAACAACTTTGGCAGAAGTCGTGACACTCAGATTGCAGTATAAATATGTGGGTATCTTTTGGAGACGTATTACAGATTAAACTGAAGTAAATCTATTGGAGACCAATTGTGCATTAAACTAAAGTAAATGTGTTGAAATCAGAGACATATGACATATTAAACTAAACTGCCAAATCAGCCATCAGCAGCAGAGCTTGCCATTTCCACACAGCCAATCGCTTTTCTAACTTTAAAATGGTGTTTAATTTTGAAATGTCACCCTTATACATATGTATGATATGGCCTTTTGTATTAGCAGAGAAACAAGAGATACTGCAGCGTGTGTGTTGGCATTTCCCTCCAATATTACAGTGTATTCTAGATAACAGAGCTCAGAACACAGACTGGAACTTTTGACGTTCTGTACAGATAAGCCACTACAGAGATCAAGGGATTATTAGTGACAAAGACAACAACAACAAAAAAGGTTAAAAAAGTAGCAGAAAAAAAGAAAAACATCATACATTCAATTAAGCAATGTCCCTCAGGTGCGCTGAATTATTGTTATATGATTGCACTTTTTTCTCACTCGTTAACACTAAAGATGACAGATAACACTAATTGAGAGATTGTTATCTCCATGCAAGTCCTGGAAGTAAACAAGGGCTAGTCTAGTTAGTTAGTTTGTCACTTCATTTTCTCAGCATTATGTTTCTGTCCGTGGTTGGTTGGTTGTCTGTGTGTGGTTGCCAGAGCATTAATTAAGTAGTTACAGAAACAGGCCTTATGTAGGTTGGATGTTGAGATGTTATGACAGGTGCTATGACATGTGCGATGGCAGGACAGTTATAGTGGATATGGATATTGTCACGCCCTGGTCTGAGTATTTTGTGTTTTTCTTCATGTATTGGGTCAGGCCAGAGTGTGGCATGGAGTTTTTGTATTGTGGTGTGTTTTGTCTTGGGGTTTTGGTGTGTATGTATTTGGGATTGTAGCTAGTGGGGTTATCTAGCAAAGTCTATGGCTGTCTGGAGTGGTTCTCAATCAGAGGCAGGTGCTTATCGTTGTCTCTGATTGGGAACCATATTTAGGCAGCCATATTCTTTGAGTTTGTCGTGGGTGATTGTCCTGAGTGTCTTGATGTCCTTAGTCTGTGTTAGTTTGCACCAGTTAAGGCTGTTTCGGTTTTCACTACGTTTATTGTTTTGTAGAGTTTGTGTTTTGGATTCGTGTTACGTTGTGTGATTAAACATGGATCGCAATATACACGCTGCAGTTTGGTCCGACTCTCCTTCACCACATGACAGATATTATTATTCTATTGCTAAGCAATAAGTTTAGTCCCTGATTAGAGCATTACCAGGTTCACGATGGTAGATCATTTGAATGTAAATAACTTGACCCTGGAAAGGTGAGCGGATATAGATGAGATAAGATAAGAGAGATAAGGAAACGGTTAGTCATGTTATCTGAGCAAACTAAAGATCTCAAGCATTCCACAGTGATTCTTCTGAGACCCAATGAATAAAACCAAGGGCTCATTGTCGTTTTACAGTTAATTAGACTCATCCAAAACCTAATCTGGCATGGCATACTGTAATGCACTGATTAAGCGATATCTCGCATACCAAAGGTGGACAGCCAGCTATGTATGTGGCACAAGACTAGTAGCTACACAATGGAAAACCTACAAAGGCATGCTACAAATGGAAAGATTGGAATCCAGCAGAGGAGCCTGGTGGGATGAGCTATAGGAGGACGGACTCATTGTAATGTACTGTAGGTGTGTTGTGAGCCAGGTAAACACTGGATCTAAATGTCAGTTTATTACATAGAAGTAGTATAAAGTCCAAAAATTGTCAAAGACTCCAGCCACAGTCTGTTCTGTCTACTACCACATGGCAAACGGTACCGGAGCGCCAAGTCTATGTCCAGGAGGCTTCTAAACAGCTTCTACCCCAAGCCATAAGACTCCTGAACGTCTAATCAAATGGCTACCCAGACTATTTGCATTGCTGCCCACCCTCTTTCACGTTGCCACTTCTCTCTGTTATTATCTATGCATAGTCACTTTAATAACTCTACCTACATGTATATATTACCTCAGTTACCTCTACTAACCGATGCCCCCGCACATTGACTTTCTACCGGTAGCCCATGTGTCACGCCTTGGTCATTGTATCTTGTGTTTTTGTTATATGTTTGGGTAGGCCAGGGTGTGACATGGGTTTATATGTTGTATTTCGTATTGGGGTTTGTATTAATTGGGAGTGTGTATTATTAGGGGTGTGTCTAGTTAGGCTTGGCTGCCTGAGGCAATTCCTAATTGGAGTCAGCTGATTCTCGTTGTCTCGGATTGGGAACCGTATTTAGGCAGCCTGAGTGCGCGTTGTATTTCGTGGGTGATTGTACCTGTCTCTGTGTTAGTCACCAGATAGGCTGTAATTAGTTTCACTCGTTTGTTGTTTTTGTATTTTCAGTTATTTCATGTACCGCATTATCTTCATTAAAAGTCATGAGTAACCTACACGCTGCATTTCGGTCTGACTCTCTTCAAACGACAGACGAAGTTCGTTACAGAATCACCCACCATTCACAGACCGAACAGCGTGTGAACTGGCAGGATCTAAAGGAGGACGTTATGGACAACAGAAGCAAGGAATATAAGACGTGGGAAGAAATCGACAGGTGGGAGGCCGACCCAGAGCGAGTGCAGGAGCCCGCCTGGGATTCCCTACAGCAGTGCGAAAAAGACACGCCGGGAAAAACGGAGAAGCGCTGGTTTAAACAGGCAGCGACAGCTGGAGCAGCAAAGGGAGAATGAATTATTTGGAGAATGGACATGGGAAGACGTGTTGGATGGTAAAGGTTGTTACACTTGGGAGGAGATATTGGCCGGAAGAGATCGCCTCCCATGGGAACAGGTGGAGGCACTAAGGAGAGCAGAGGCAGCGGGAGATAGGAGCCGAAGATACGAGGGAACACGGTTGGCAAGGAAACCGGAAAAGCAGCCCAAAAAAATTATTGGGGGGGAGCTAGAAGGGAGAATAGTTATGCCAGGTAGGAGACCTGTGCATACTCCCTGTGCTCACCGTTGGGCTAGAGAGACCGGGCAGGCACCGTGTTATGCTATGGAGCGCACAGTGTTTTCAGTGCGGGAGCATAGCCCGGTGCGGCACATACCAGCCCTTCCTATTGGCCGGGCTAGAGTGGGCATCGAGCCAGGTAAGCTTGGGCAGGCTCGGTGCTCAAGAGCTCCAGTGCGCCTGCACGGTCCGGTCTATCCAGAGCCACCTCTACACACCAGTCCTCCGGTAGCAACTCCCCGCACCAGGCTTCCTGTGCGTGTCCTCGCGCCAGTACCACCAGTTCCAGCACCACGCACCAGGCCTCCAGTGCGCCTCGCCTGTTCAGCGCAGCCAGTGCCTTTCTCCTCTCCTGCGCTGCCGGAGTCTCCTGTCTGTCCAGCGCCGCCAGTGCTCCCAGTCGGCCCAGCGCGTCCAGTGCGCCTCGCCTGTTTAGCGCAGCCAGAGCTTTTCTCCTCTCCTGCGCTGCCGGAGTCTCCTGTCTGCCCAGCGCCGCCAGTCGGCCCAGCGTCACCAGTCTGCCAGGATCCGCCAGAAGTGCCAGTCTGCCCAGCGCCGCCAGTGCCGCCAGTCTGCCCAGCGCCGCCAGTGCCGCCAGTCTGCCCAGCGCCGCCAGTGCCGCCAGTCTGCCCAGCGCCGCCAGTGCCGCCAGTCTGCCCAGCGCCGCCAGTGCTCCCAGTCTGCCCAGCGCCGCCAGTGCTCCCAGTCTGCCCAGCGCCGCCAGTGCTCCCAGTCTGCCCAGCGCCGCCAGTACCGCCAGTCTGCCCAGCGCCGCCAGTCCTCCCAGCGCCGCCAGACAACCAGTCTCTTCCAGATCTGCCAGACAACCAGTCTCTTCCAGATCTGCCAGACAACTAGTCTCTTCCAGATCTGCCCGACAACCAGTCTCTTCCAGATCTGCCCGACAACCAGTCTCTTCCAGATCTGCCCGACAACCAGTCTCTTCCAGATCTGCCCGACAACCAGTCTCTTCCAGATCTGCCCGACAACCAGTCTCTTCCAGATCTGCCCGTCAACCTAGATCTTCTAGATCGGCCAGACAACCTGAATCATCCAGGTCCACCAGCCAGCCAGGATTTACCGGAGCCTACTACCTGCCTGAGCTTCCTCTCAGTACTGAGCTTCCTTTCAGTACTAGGCTTCCTCTCTGTACTGGGCTCCCTCTCAGTACCGGGCTTCCCCTCAGTACTGGGCTGCTTCGGTCCCGGGCTGCTCCTCTGTCCCGGGCTGCCCCTCTGTCCCGAGCTGCCCTGCTGTCCCGAGTTGCCCCTCTATCCCGAGTTGCCCCTCTGTCCCGAGCTGCCCCTCTGTCCCGAGCTGCCCCTCTGTCCCGAGCTGCCCCTCGGTCCCGAGCTGCCCCTCGGTCCCGAGCTGCCCCTCGGTCCCGAGCTGCCCCTCAGTTATGTGGGGATCAGGGTGAGGACTATTAGGCCATGGTCGGCGGAGAAGGTGGATTATCCTAGGACGCGAAGGGGAAGAACTAGGACATTTATGGAGTGGGGTCCACGTCCCGAGCCAGAACCGCCACCATGGACAGACGCCCACCCGGACCCTCCCTATGCTCTTGAGGTGCGTCCCGGAGTCCGCACCTTAGGGGGGGGGGGTTCTGTCACGCCTTGGTCATTGTATCTTGTGTTTTTGTTATATGTTTGGGTAGGCCAGGGTGTGACATGGGTTTATATGTTGTATTTCGTATTGGGGTTTGTATTAATTGGGAGTGTGTATTATTAGGGGTGTGTCTAGTTAGGCTTGGCTGCCTGAGGCGATTCCTAATTGGAGTCAGCTGATTCTCGTTGTCTCGGATTGGGAACCGTATTTAGGCAGCCTGAGTGCGCGTTGTATTTCGTGGGTGATTGTACCTGTCTCTGTGTTAGTCACCAGATAGGCTGTAATTAGTTTCACTCGTTTGTTGTTTTTGTATTTTCAGTTATTTCATGTACCGCATTATCTTCATTAAAAGTCATGAGTAACCTACACGCTGCATTTCGGTCTGACTCTCTTCAAACGACAGACGAAGTTCGTTACACCATGTATATAGCCTTGCTATTGTTATTTTACAGTTGCTCTTTAATTATTTGTTGCTATTATTTCTAACTTTTTGGGGGGTATTTAAAAAAAACTGCATTGTTGGTTAAGTGCTTGTAAGTAACCTGTTGTATTTGGCGCATGTGACAAATAAGATTTGATTTGATTTGATTTGAACTCTAATGCTCTCAACCTCTCCCTACAGGAAGGGTACAACATATCAGTGAGAGGGGAAAAAGTGTCTGAAGGAAAGAAAAGTTAGATCTGCACACTGAGAAAAGGGGGTTCCTCAAGGGTTCTTTGGGAAGAGCGATGGTTCTATGTGAAACCACACTGACCCAAATAAACTTTTAAGCCTTACAATGGTTCTTTGTTTAGTGATAATGAAAATGTAGGGGCGGTGGCTCATTTGAACATTTTGGGGCGTGATTTGCTCACAGCTCTTTTTGTGCAACCGTGAGTGAGAGTGTCATTATGGTATGTATTAAAAATGACTATGGCCAGTGATGGTGTCTTGTGAAAGTCTAATGTATGACCTTCAAATCAAATTTTATTTGTCACATACACATGGTTAGCAGATGTTAATGCGAGTGTAGCGAAATGCTTGTGCTTCTAGTTCCGACAATGCAGTGATAACCAACAAGTAATCTAACTAACAATTCCAAAACTACTGTCTTATACACAGTGTAAGGGGATAAGGAATATGTACATAAGGATATATGAATGAGTGATGGTACAGAGCAGCATACAGTAGATGGTATCGAGTACAGTATATACATATGAGATGAGTATGTAGACAAAGTAAACAAAGTGGCATAGTTAAAGTGGCTAGTGATACATGTATTACATAAGGATGCAGTCGATGATGTAGAGTACAGTATATACGTATGCATATGAGATGAATAATGTAGGGTAAGTAACATTATATAAGGTAGCATTGTTTAAAGTGGCTAGTGATATATTTACATCATTTCCCATCAATTCCCATTATTAAAGTGGCTGGAGTTGGGTCAGTGTCAATGACAGTGTGTTGGCAGCTTCCTGACACCACACTCCGAGGGCCCTCACCTCCTCCTTGTAGGCCGTCTGACCTTGTCATTTAAGAACTGATGTCTAATTCAGTGTTTCTCAATTATCTCCTCAAGGAACCTCAGATGTTTCCAGAGCTAGCGCACCTGATTAAACTTGTCAATTAACATGATAATAAAACCTGGAAATGTAACAATACAATATATCTAAACAGGAAAAATAATCCTGTGTGGTTCTTCATAAAATTACTTGTAGAAACCTTGAGAAAGGTTCTCCACATTGTGTCTTGCCTAAGAACAGCTCTTCGCCATGGTATTTTGGCCATATACCACACCCTCTCGGGCCTTATTGCTTAATTATTTGATGGCCCCCGCGGTCACACTGCAAAGCTGTTTAAATTAGGTAAGGTGCTGGTGTCAAAGGGCCTGTGATAACTAGTTCTGCCTTCTGCACTGTTTCCCTTCCTGAGAGCCCTCAGCCAAATTACTAGGGGGTACTCTATTATGTGGTTCCACTATGCTGTGTCTAATAAGGGCAAGGTGGGGAGGCTGGGTAGGATCACGATTCAGGCAGACTGGTTCTTGGGCCAATTTAACCTGACAGAACCACTGTGAACTGCTTCATTATAAATGAGGGTCTTGCAGCTGTAGTACCTCTCTCCTATGCTTTTATACTGCTTTGTCTTCAGATTTTGTAGCTCAGTTCTGATTTGAACATTGTCTTGGGGTGGTGTTTGAAACGGAATGGCTAATACAATTTTCCTAGCCAACCAGAACTTTCCCAGGACATTAGCTTTTTATAGTTTGGCATGATAGTTTTATCTTATAAGAAATAATTGGGAATTGTTGACTTAATTGAACATATCTAGGTATTAATTTATTTGGAAGGTCTGTTCCCTTAATTTTTAGGGACAGATTCTTTCTGCAATCACTGAACTGAAGGCAGCTAATGGACTTGAATTCAGTCAGGGGAGAATCATTAGAGGGAATCAATTTCCTGATGTTCCTCTGACTGTTTAAATGGATGTTTAAATGTCAGCAGCCACAGGAGAGCACATCAACATTGAGATCATCAGAGGAGAAAACACAAGGATCAAAAAGAATGAGCTGTCTGATAAACACATTGGAGATGGCAGAACTGTTCAAAACTCAAGGGGCCTGTAGGCATTCAGTTGTCTCTCTTTTGTGAAGAATAATGCCCCATGCAGAGTAAGCCATCATCAGCATCTTCTATGCAGAACATATCAATATTTTTATGGATATTCACATACTTTAGAGGTGAAATACATCTTATGAATGTCATCTCATCTTCACACTGCTGTGCCTTTCTGTAAGCACTGCCAATAACTGCCAATCCCATTAAACAGACACAAAGAAGAGGTACAGCGCTACAGGTGCTGAATACGTATTTTACCAGCTGTCGTCTCAGCATAGTAAAGACAATGAGAGTTTTAAGAAATCTGTGTAGTGTTATCTCTGTCAGGATGTTACCCTATCAGAGAGACATCCGCTTTCATTGGTCGTCCTTGGTTATCAAAGACAAGCAGAATACCTTTATGAAAGATGTTGCTAATGATAAATGCAGTCATCCATGCCTGAGAGTCACTCTGGGATTTTGTAAACACCCCTACACTCTAAAGGTCAACAGAGGCGGGGGAATTGTCACAGATATTAAGTGTGAATTATACCCTGACACATCTTTGAATCTGTTAACAGATTGGTCATTAGAGCTTTCTAACATGATGTATTTGAATAGAACAAGGAAGCTATATTTTCTCCCTCTAGTCTCATCAGTTGCTCATTCAGCAGAGGTCAGCAGAATACCTCTGGTACAAATCTATCACAATCCTCAAAGCAAGATATAATTCATTGCTGTTTTTACATGACTTATTATCATATTAACATGTCTGTATTCACAACTGGTATCTTAACATGAATAATTGTGTAAGTCACATTTTAGGAAATGGTTCTTCCATAGCTTTCCTGCAGGGTTGTGGTAAAGAGCAGCATATACTGGCCCACGGGATCCATTGGGATGATGGGTGAGACAACATGGTTTGTGTGTGTGTTTGTGTGTGTGTGTGTCTGGTAGGTCAGTGGAATAAGCAAGGCAATGTGTCTCTAGTCCTGAGCTAGAGATACCCTCTAGATATCTCCTGCAGTGAGATAGTCAGGAAGCCTCAGGGTTTACAAGACCAGCAGATTTCCACAGGAGAAATTGGTCCACGTCTGAAATATTATATATTTAGTGCACTACTTTTGACCAAGAACCACTATGTAGGGAATAGGTGGCCATTTCGGATGCAGACAACAGGTTTTACCCCAGCAACACCCTGTGAAGGCTACTGGTATCCCCACAACACCCTAAGAGGACGACTATCATAAGGCCAGCAGGCTCTGAGTCAGTCAGAGGGATGTCTGGGAATGGTGCAATGGCTGGAAGGGGTGGGGAGGTGCATCATGGGAATGCCCTAATGGCCCTCTAGGGCAGGGGAGCTGTCAACACAGAGGTCTGGCCGGAACCTGAAGAGTCTGCAGGGAGGAATTTCCCATACTCTAATACTAATATTAAGTGGCATTAAATTAATTATTGTCTCGTGTCTCAGGCTTTATTCAGGACACCCGTGAATGGATTAACATAAATTGGGCCAGTCTTGTTTTCCCTATAAAGTCATCCCTACTGTAAGGGAGCCTCAAGTAATTCTGTTTAGCTAGATGTTATTTGAATGTCTGGTTTTCTGTGTGTGAAGCCGAATTTCCACATTGCGATGGACAAAACAGTTTAGCTAATTCTAATTCTAATTTTAATTCTCTTACATGTAAGTTAATCAACTGAGAATCTATCAACCCCCAAAAATGTATATTCCAAATATTACTAGCATTCTTGTCACGTTCTGACCTTAGTTCTTTTATTTATGCCTTTGTTTTAGTATGGTCAGGGCGTGAGTTGGGTGGGTTGTCTATGTTGTGTTTGCATTTGGCCTGGTATGCTTCTCAATCAGAGGCAGGTGTCGTTAGTTGTTTCTGATTGAGAATCAGAGTTAGGGGCCTCCCGGGTGGCGCAGTGGTTACGGGCGCTGTACTGCAGCGCCAGCTGTGCCATCACAATTGGCCTAGAGTCGTCCGGGTTAGGGAGGACTTGGTCGGTTGGGATGTCCTTGTCTCATCGCGCACCAGCGACTCCTGTGGCGGGCCGGGCGCAGTGCGTGCGAGCCAAGGTTGCCATGTGCTGGCTGGCTTCTGGGCTGGATGCGCGCTGTGTTAAGAAGCAGTACGGCTGGTTGGGTTGTGTATCGGAGGACGCATGACTTTCAACCTTCGTCTCTCCCAAGCCCGTACGGGAGTTGTAGCGATGAGACAAGATAGTAGCTACTACAACAATTGGATTCCACAAAATTTGGGAGAAAAAAGGGGTAAATAAAAAATGTAAAAAGAGAATCATACTTAGGTAACCTTGTGTTTCGTGGGTGTTTATTTTCTGTTCTGTGTTTTATTTCACCGTTCAGGACTGTTCGTTTGTCGTTTTATTGCTTTTGTTTCAGTGTTTACTATTCTTATTAAAAATCAAGATGAACACTTACCACGCTGCGCTTTAGTCTTCTCCTTCATACGACAACCGTTACAGAAACACCCACCACAACCGGACCAAGCAGCGTGGTACCCAGGAGCAGCAGGTTCAAGACTCCTGGACTTGGGAGGAGATCTTGGATGGCAAGGGACGCTGGATACAGCCGGGAGAATATCGCCGCCCCAAGGCAGAGCTTGAGGCAGCGAAAGCCTAGAGGCGGCGTTATGAGGAGGCAGCACGGCTGGAAGCTCGAGAGGCAGCTCCAAAAATGTCTTGGGGGGGCACACAGGGAGTGTGGTTAAGTCAGGAAGGAGACCTGAGCCAACTCCCCGTGCTTACCATGGAGAGAGAGGGACTGGGCAGGCACCGTGTTATGCCGTGAGGCGCACGGTGTCCCCGGTTCGCAGGCATAGCCCGGAGCGATACATAGCAGCGCCTCGTATTGGCCGGGCTAGAGTGGGCATCGAGCCAGGTGCCATGAAGTCGGCTCAGCGCATCTGGTCTCCAGTGCGTCTCCTGGGGCCGGGGTACATAGCACCAGCCTTACGCATGGTGTCCCCGGCTCACCAGCATAGCCCAGTGCGGGCTATTCCACCTCGCTGCACTGGCCTGGCTACGGGGAGCATTCAACCAGGTAAGGTTGGGCAGGCTCGGTGCTCGAGAGCTCCAGTGCGCCTTCGCGGTCCGGTCTATCCGGTGCCAGAGTCTTCCTCCTGCCCAGCGCTGCACTTCACTCCGGAGCTGCCGGAGTCTCCCATCCGTCTGGTGCTGCCAGAGTCGCCTGTCTGTCCTGAGCTGCCAGAGTCGACCGTTTGGCCTGGTATCGTTCTCAATCATAGGCAGGTGTCATTAGTTGTCTCTGATTGAGGATCATACTAACCGATCGCTGCAGCTGTACATAGTCTATTGGTAAATAGCTCACCCTTTTTCACCTACCTCATTCCCATACTGTTTTTATACTGTTTTTATTTATTTACTTTTCTGCTCTTTTGCACACCAATATCTCTACCTGTACATGCCCATCTGATCATTTATCACCAGTGTTAATCTGCAAAATTGTATTATTCGCCTACCTCCTCATGCCTTTTGCACACATTGTATATAGACTGCCCATTTTTTTCTACTGTGTTATTGACTTGCTAAATTGTTTACTCCATGTGTAACTCTGTGTTGTCTGTTCACACTGCTATGCTTTATCTTGGCCAGGTCGCAGTTGCAAATGAGAACTTGTTCTCAACTAGCCTACCTGGTTAAATAAAGGTGAAATAAAAAAAAATAAAATAAAAAAAATACTTAGGTAGCCTTTTCCCACTTGTGTTTCGTGGGTGTTTATTTTCTTTTCTGTGTTTTATTTCACAGTCCAGGACTGTCCGTTTGTCGTTTTATTGTTTTTGTTTCAGTGTTCACTATTCGTATTAAAAATCAAGATGAACACTTACCACGCTGCGCTTTGGTCCTCTCCTTCATACGACAAACGTTACAATTCTAGACCTTCAGTCTCTGTTGAATTGTGGTGAGCAGACAGAAAGTTGTTCAAAACAAAAAAGCATCTTCAACTAATTCTGAATAGACTTGCATAAAATAACTTTCAACAATGACATCATTGTTTCCAAGGTGATGGAATGAGCATTCATAATTAACCAAAGCAACAGCAATGGCTCTAATCACAATACCATACAGTTACCTTGCTATCTGATATATTGACTGAACCCTGACCTTTTGAAAAAAGGAAAATATTAGTTACAGCGTTGTTTGGTGTGTTTCTCTAATGCTCCTAGGGAGATAAACTGTGCTTATTTCAATAGCGGGAAAGGCCAAATTCAGGGTATTTGTTTAAAAATTCCTGTTTTCTAAACAATAAATAATAAACCCAGCATTGATTTATTTCTGGTATCAGGTCTTGTCTCTGTGGTCAGTCCACCTGTAACTGCCCCAGAAAAGCTGCTCTGGGTAGGCCAGTCACCCCCAATTAATCACACAGTTACCAGGTTAAGTCTGGCTTTTAACAATGTGCATTACTTTTTGGAGGATGTTTTCTGAAATAAAAAAAAGATAGATTTCAATATTTTCTGGAGTGAGGGATGGAGTAATAAGTAAACATTGTATCACGATCGTCGTAAGGAGCGGACCAAAATGTGGCGTGGTATGTGTTCATGATGATTTTTTAATTAAAGAAAGCACTGAACACTGAATACAAACTATACAAAAAAATAAACAAATAACGACCGTGAAGCTATAATGAGACCTGTGCTGACACAAGCAACTAACATAGACAATCACCCACCAACAAAACAGTGCAACCCAGGCTACCTAAGTATGATTCTCAATCAGAGACAACTAATGACACCTGCCTCTGATTGAGAACCATACAAGGCCGAAACATAGAAATCCCAAAATCATAGAAAAAACAACATAGACTGCCCACCCGAACTCACGCCCTTACCACACTAAATAACGACAAAACAAAGGAAATAAAGGTCAGAACATGACACATTGTCTATAACTAATTGCATTTGGTATGCCAGCCCAGCAGCCTTTTTAGAATGTATTAAAATGCACCTCCTCCCATACCTATAGTTTGACGATAATTGTTTCATCAACTTTTATTACACACTTAGCTCTTCCCTCCTCAGATGACACAGAATTCAGATGATCACAATTGGAGTCAGGGTAATAGGATCTGTAATTGTGAAATAACACATCATCCTCTCCTCTCCCCAGGACATAATTATGACTTACATATGAAGCACTGTGAAGTATAAACTATAGAATTAATGTGGTGGGCATTTCAGAATAATCACAACAGCCCTATTACAGGATGATGTACAGCTGTCCTTGGTGCGTACATGCTGATTTTCTCGAGATATTTCAGATGACTTTAAACAAATTACTGGGTCCGTCCCTATAATCTCTCCTTTCTCTTACTTCCCAAAAACTAAAACCCTTGAATTGGTGGAGCCATTGTCTAGTGTGAGTTTCCACCATATTTGTTATGCCAGTCATTTCCTTTCAAATCAGTGAATGGAAGTGGAGAAGTGCACACTTTGGGAGGACAACACATTTATCGCACAACCATTTGTAAACAAGGTATGGGGAGAGGTTGGTGTTACAATGAACAAACCTGATAAAAACACGAAACAAAAAGCACATTTATCTGCTATTGTAAAAGGCATTTACGTACAGTTGGCTACCTCTGTTGTAAATCTTTCATACAGGCTTGTCAAACATTAATGCATAAAATATAAGAAGCGTTGGATACATTTGACCTTCTCTGGGAAAGTTGACTACTGCAGCCTACAAAGTTTGTCAAACCTTGGAAAAAGGAGCAAGGGGGGCATGGTCTGTTTTCAGCTGGTGGGTTGGCCTGGTAGGTGGCTTGATTAATTACTGTGGCATCACAGTGCACATTCCCAAAGATGTCAGGTTGTTTTTGTAAAAGAGAATGTGTTCTCTAGTTAATTAAGGATCTGCCCCTTTTTTGAAGATAATACAAAGAAAAAAAACTTGTTTTTCTGTATTTTTTGTGTTCCATAAACTTTGAAATGCAGGAGAAAGGCCAATATATGACTTAGGAATCTAGGCGCAATTTAGATCTTGACCACCATGGCAGCAGTGTATGTGCAATGTTTTAGACTGATCCAATGAACCATTGCATTACCGTTCAAAATGTTATATCAAGACTGCCCAAATGTGCCTAAATGGTTTATTAATAACTTTCAAGTTCATAACTCCTCAAACAATAGCATTGTTTTCTTTCACTGTAATAGCTACTGTAAATTGGACAGCGCAGTTAGATTTACAAGAATTTAAGCTTTCTGCCAATATCAGATATACACTGCTCAGAAAAATAAAGGGAACACGTAAACAACACAATGTAACTCCAAGTCAATCACACTTCTGTGAAATCAAACTGTCCACTTAGGAAGCAACACTGATTGACAATACATTTCACATGCTTTGTACAAATGGAATAGACAACAGGTAGAAATTATAGGCAATAAGCAAGACAGCCCCAAAGGAGTGATTCTAAAGGTTTTGTTCACTTTTGAATGCTGGCAGTGCTTTCACTCTAGTGGTTGCATGAGACGGAGTCTTACAACCCACACAAGTGGCTCAGGTAGTGCAGCTCATCCAGGATGGCACATCAATGCGAGCTGTGGCAAGAAGGTTTGCTGTGTCTGTCAGCGAGTGTTCAGAGCATGGAGGCGCTACCAGGAGACAGGCCAGTACATCAGGAGACGTGGAGGAGGCCGTAGGAGGGCAACAATCTAGCAGCTGGATCGCTACCTCTGCCTTTGTGCAAGGAGGAGCACTGCCAGAGCCCTGCAAAATGACTTCCTGCAGGCCACAAATGTGCATGTGTCTGCTCAAACGGTCACAAACAGACTCCATGAGGGTTGTGTCAGGGCACGATATCCACAGGTGGGGATTGTGCTTACAGCAAAACACCGTGCAAGACGTTTGGCATTTGCCAGAGAACACCAAGATTGGCAAATTCGCCACTGGCGCCCTGTGCTCGTCACAGATGAAAGCAGGTTTACACTGAGCACATGACAGACATGACAGAGTCTGGAGACGCCGTGGAGAACGTTCTGCTGCCTGCAACATCCTCCAGCATGACCGGTTTGGCAGTGGGTCAGTCATGGTGTGGGGTGGCATTTCTTTGGGGGGCAGCACAGCCCTCCATGTGCTCACCAGAGGTAGCCTGACTGCCATTAGGTACCGAGATGAGATCCTCAGACCCCTTGTGAGACCATATGCTGGTGCGTTGGCCCTGGGTTCCTCCTAATGCAAGACAATGCTAGACCTCATGTGGCTGGAGAGTGTCAGCAGTTCCTGCAAGAGGAAGGCATTGATGCCATGGACTGGCCTGCCCATTTCCTAGACCTGAATCCAATTGAGCACATCTGGGACATCATGTCTTGCTCCATCCACCAACGCCACGTTGCACCACAGACTGTCCAGGAGTTGGCGGATGCTTTAGTCCAGGTCTGGGAGGAGATCCCTCAGGAGACCATCCGCCACCTCATCAGGAGCATGCCCAAGCGTTGTAGGGAGGTCATACAGGCACGTGGAGGCCACACACACTACTGAGCCTCATTTTGACTTGTTTAAGGACATTACATCAAAGTTGGATCAGCCTGTAGTGTGGTTTTCCACATTAATTTTGAGTGTGATTCCAAATCCAGACCTCCATGGATTGATAAATTTGATTTCCATTGATCATTTTTGTGTGATTCTGTTGTCAGCACATTCAACTATGTAAAGAAAAAAGTATTTAATAAGAATATTTCATTCATTCAGATCTAGGATGTGTTATTTTAGTGTTCCCTTTATTTTTTGGAGCAGTGTATATATGTCCTGGGAAATGTTCTTGTTACTTACAACCTTATGCTAATTGCATTAGCCTACGTTAGCTCAACCATCCCACTGATCCTGTAGAGGTTAAATAAAGGCAAAACTAAATAAACAGAGACACACTGGAAAATTAAAAGGCATGGAACCCTTCACTCTCGTGGGATTTTTGGCAAGTCAGGGGCCCCTAAAACAAAATGCTAAACATTAAACTAGTAGGGTGGGATTCAAGACATGCGCATAGGACAAAAACCACATGCTGTACAGATTTCAAGATGTAAAAACCATAGAATTATAATGTCTATGGTAAACACAGCAGCCAGGCTGGTACTGCAAACAATCTTTGAGTTATTGTTATGATTAACAAACTGAACAGGTCTCATTCTACGCTACAGAGATTCACTTCATCTTGAGGGAATAATATATTTAAGGCTCTACTGTTCTCTGGCAAAAGCTGTGCTGTGGGCAAACCTAATCCCTCTGAGGTTCAATTGGTTTTTCATCTCTCTGTCTGCCGTAATGGAAACATACACATTTGATACAGTAAATACAGTGCAGAAGGTCTCCCCACTGTGGGAGAAATGCTGGCTTTGCTGTGGTTTACTGTAATTTGAAAGTGAGTTTAAAAAAAAAACAGTGTTGGAATGAGGTCTACCATGCCTTTGCATACAGTCCTGAGTCAGTAGTGGATTACTCACTCAAATCAAATCAAATCATATTTTATTTGTCACATACACATGGTTAGCAGATGTTAATGCAAGTGTAGCGAAATGCTTGTGCTTCTCGTTCCGACCATGCAGTAATATCTAACAAGTAATATAACCTAACAATTCCACAACAACTACCTTATACACACAAATGTAAAGGAATGAATACGAATATGTACATAAAAATATATAAATGAGTGATGGCCGAACGGCATAGGCAAGATGCAGTAGATTGTATAGAGTACAGTATATACATATGTAGGGTATGAAAACATATAAAGTGGCTAGTGATACATGTATAAAGTGGCTAGTGATACATTACATCAAGATGGCAAGATGCAAGATGCACTTCATCGTCTGGGTGTGTGTGTTGGCTGGGGTGAGATTACGTGGGGCCCATCCCCTATTACTGCCCTTGGGATGCATTCAGAGGACCATGAACTCACTCACCATCTGTGGGCAGTGGACCTTGTGCAGTGTGAGGCTGTTATGGGTTAGTGCATGGAGTGAACTTGTGCTGATGAATGTCCTATATGTTCTCATTCATACACAACCGGTGTAGCTGTGTAGACAGGAGAGTGACATCTGAAATGAATTTTACAAGCAATCTACAAGAAGTCTGTTACTAGTCCTTGAGAATCACATCCAAATGAGAAAAACTAAAGCTCTATTAAACTGAATACAAACTGTTAAACTCTACAAATACGAATTCTACCCAGTATCCCACAGGTCCGGTGAACCTGCTATCTGTTCTTATGGGGTTAGGAGACCAGCTGCTATCTGTTCTTATGGGGTTAGGAGACCAGCTGCTATCTGTTCTTATGGGGTTAGGAGACCATCTGCTATCTGTTCTTATGGGGTTAGGAGACCAGCTGCTATCTGTTCTTATGGGGTTAGGAGACCAGCTGCTATCTGTTCTTATGGGGTTAGGAGACCAGTTGCTATCTGTTCTTATGGGGTTAGGAGACCATCTGCTATCTGTTCTTATGGGGTTAGGAGACCATCTGCTATCTGTTCTTATGGGGTTAGGAGACCAGCTGCTATCTGTTCTTATGGGGTTAGGAGACCAGCTGCTATCTGTTCTTATGGGGTTAGGAGACCATCTGCTATCTGTTCTTATGGGGTTAGGAGACCAGCTGCTATCTGTTCTTATGGGGTTAGGAGACCAGCTGCTATCTGTTCTCATGGCAGTAGGAGACGTTCCCAAACTGCTATCTGTTCTTATGGGGTCAGGAGACAAGCTGCTATATGTTCTTATGGGGTCAGGAGACAAGCTGCTATCTGTTCTTATGGGGTTAGGAGACCAGCTGCTATCTGTTCTTATGGCGTTAGGAGACGTTCCTAAACTGCTATCTGTTCTTATAAGGTTAGGTGACCAGCTGATATCTGTTCTAATGGGGTTAGGAGACCAGCTGCTATCTGTTCGTAAGGGGTTAGGAGACACTACCAAAGCTGCTCTTTGTACGTAAGGGGTTAGGAGACCAGCCACTATCTGCTCTTATTTAGGAGACCAGCTGCTGTCTGTTAACCCAAAGTGATCCTCAGACAAAACTAAAAATGTTTGTCTTGTTATGTTATACTTTGTTTGCTTAGTTATAAAATAACTAGCTTTTATACAGGGTTGGCTATGTTATTTTCTAAATGTAATCTGTTACAGTTACTAGTTACCTGTCCAAAAATGTAATCAGTATTGTAATTTTTGGATTACCAAAACTCAGTTACATAATCTGATTACTTTCAGTTACTTTTAGATTACTTTCCCCTTAAGAGGCATAGCGTTTTTCGTTCTGGATGGACCTCTGTAGAATGGTCACTAGTTGGGACAGCCACAATGTCATAAAATATATATATATTTTTTACCTAACCTTAACCCCACTGCTAACCCTAATGCCTAACCCTAACCATTCTATATACTTTCGGCCCGTCATTGGACACTGTGCTATCAAACCTCCAAACGAGCTTCAATGCCATACAGCACTCCTTCCGTGGCCTCCAACTGCTCTTAAACGCGAGTAAAACCAAATGCATGCTTTTCAACCGATCGCTGCCTGCACCCGCATGCCCGACTAGCATCACCACCCTGGATGGTTCCAACCTTGAATATGTGGACACCTATAAGTACCTGGGTGTCTGGCTAGACTGCAAACTCTCCTTCCAGACTCACATCAAACATCTCCAATCAAAAATCAAATCCAGAGTCGGCTTTCTATTCCGCAACAAAGCCTCCTTCACTCACGCTGCCAAGCTTACCCTAGTAAAACTGACTATCCTACCGATCCTCGACTTCGGCGATGTCATCTACAAAATGGCTTCCAACACTCTACTCAGCAAACTGGATGCAGTCTATCACAGTGCCATCCGTTTTGTCACTAAAGCACCTTATACCACCCACCACTGCGACTTGTATGCTCTAGTCGGCTGGCCCTCGCTACATATTCGTCGCCAGACCCACTGGCTCCAGGTCATCTACAAGTCCATGCTAGGTAAAGCTCCGCCTTATCTCAGTTCACTGGTCACGATGCGCTCCAGCAGGTGTATCTCACTGATCATCCCTAAAGCCAACACCTCATTTGGCCGCCTTTCGTTCCAGTACTCTGCTGCCTGTGACTGGAACGAATTGCAAAAATCGCTGAAGTTGGAGACTTTTATCTCCCTCACCAACTTCAAACATCAGCTATCCGAGCAGCTAACCGATCGCTGCAGCTGTACATAGTCTATAGGTAAATAGCTCACCCTTTTTCACCTACCTCATTCCCATACTGTTTTTATACTGTTTTTATTTATTTACTTTTCTGCTCTTTTGCACACCAATATCTCTACCTGTACATGCCCATCTGATCATTTATCACTCCAGTGTTAATCTGCAAAATTGTATTATTCGCCTACCTCCTCATGCCTTTTGCACACATTGTATATAGACTGCCCATTTTTTTTTTTTTTCTACTGTGTTATTGACTTGCTAATTGTTTACTCCATGTGTAACTCTGTGTTGTCTGTTCACACTGCTATGCTTTATTTTGGCCAGGTCGCAGTTGCAAATGAGAACTTGTTCTCAACTAGCCTACCTGGTTAAATAAAGGTGAAATAAAAAAAATAAAAAAATAAAATTAAGAGCAGAAAGCACATTTTTGTTTTCATTAATTTGGCAATATAACCAATTATTACTTTGCAGCTGGCCCATCTAGCGGAAATCGTTCAGTTCGGTCTCAAGGCCAAGACTCATCCTAGTAAATGTCAATCTGCTTAAGACTCATTAGAAGAAGACAAAAATGAATATTAGCATTTGAACAACATCTATTGCAGGATAAATCAATGTTAGAGTTTACATAGCTGGCCATACATGAATGTTGCATTTTACTTTATGGGTTGGTTATGTAGGCTTCTTCTAACCCACTGCTTTCTACTACAGATATTAATATGATTATGCTATGTCTTTGCATGAAAAAAATCTGATTCCGGTCATTCCAATTAATCTAATACCCCTTGATCTTCAAGAATAGGACTTGTAAATATAGATTAGCCAAATGTTTTTACCTGAGTTGAGGTAGTATGTACATGTAGGTAGAGTTAATTAAAGTGACTATGCATAGATGACCCAAAAACCAAGGACTAATTAGCCTACTCTGCTGTTTATGAGGACGACTGATTGGGCTCATTGCTTCGAGTATAATTTTTTTTAAATGCTGCTCTTGTAGTGGAATGCTTTGAGCACTACAGAAAAGTGCTTTTTGCACATTATGAACAATGTATGCCATATGCTTCATTTTTTTTTTTACCCCGTTTTCTCCCCAATTTCGTGATGTCCAATTGGCAGTTACAGTCTTGTCCCATTGCTGCAACTCCCATACGGACTCGGTAGAGGCGAATGTCGAAAGCCATGCATCCTCCGAAACACAAACCTGCCAAGCCGCGCTGCTTCCTGACACACTGCTCGCTTAACCCGGAAGCCAGCCGCACCAATGTGTCGGAGGAAACACCATACAACCGGCGACCGTGTCAGCGTGTAGGGAGTCGCTAGAGCGCGAAGGGACAAGAACATTCTCATGCAAGAAACCCTAGAACCACTCCAATTTGCATACCACCCCACAGATCCACAGATGATGCAGTCTCTATTGCACGCCACACTGCCCTTCCCCACTTGAAAAGAAGGAACACCTATGTGAGAATGCTATTCATTGACTACAGCTCAGCCTTCAACACCATAGTGCCCTCAAAGCTCATCAGTAAGCTAAGGACCCTGGGACTAAACACCTCCCACAGCAACTGGATCCTGGTCTTCATGACGGGCCGCCCCCAGGTGGTAAGCGTAGATAACAACACATCCGCCACACTGATCCTCAAGACAAGGGCCCCGCAGTTGCGTGCTCAACCCCCTCCAGTACTCCCTGTTCACTCATGACTGCACCACCAAGCACGACTCCAGCACCATCAATACATTTGCCGATGACATAACAGTGGTAGGCCTGATCACCGACAACCATGAGATAGCCTATAGGGAGGAGGTCAGAGACCTGGCCGTGTGGTGCCAGGCCAACAACCTCTCCCTCTACGCGATCAAGACAAATGAGATGATTGTGGACTACAGGATAAAGAGGACCGAGCACGCCCCCATTCTCATCGATGGGGTTGCACTGGAGCAGGTTGAGAGCTTCAAGTTCTTTGGTGTCCACATCACCAACAAACTAACATGGTCTAAGCACACCAAGACAGTCGTGAAGCGGACACAACAAAACCTCAGGAGACTGACAAGATTTGGCATGGGTCCTCAGATCCTCAACATTTTCTACAGCTGCATCATCGAGAGCATCCTGACTGGTATGGCAACTGCTCGGCCTCCGACCTCAAGGCACTACAGAGGGTAGTAAAAACGTCTCAGTACATCACTGGGGCCAAGCTTCCTACCATCCAGGACCTCTATACCAGATGGTGTCAGAGGAAGGCCCTGACAATTTTCAAAGACTCCAGCCACCCTAGTCATAGACTGTTCTCTCTGCTACCACACGGCATGTGGTACCGGAGCGCCAAGTCTAGGTCCACTGTCACTCTCTGTTGTCATCTATGCATAGTCACTTTAATTAACTCTACCTACATGTACATACTACCTCAACTAACCGGTGCCCCTGCACATTGACTCTGTACCTGCACCCCCCTGTATATATTATTTTTTACTGCTCCTCTTTAATTACTTGTTACTTTTAGCTCTTATTCTTATCCATATTTTTTAAAACTGCACTGTCGGTTAGGGGCTCGTAAGTAAGCATTTCACTGTTGTCAGCGCATGTGACTAATATAATTTGATTTGATATATTGATTACCAATGACTATTGTATGCTCTCTCTCTATTTCATATAACAGACTGGTCTATTAATACAGAACAATAACACACATAAATCATACTGCAATTTATCCGGCACAAATAAAAATGTGTGCATGCATACTGCTTTTTACGGCTGGGTGTTTATTGAGGCAAGAAGTGTGTGTATGTGTGTGTGGGGGGGCATCTTTGTGTTGTGTGTATGTGCGCCTGTGTGTGTGTGTGTTTGTATGTATGTGTGTGTGCTGCTAACATTCCTGCTCCGTGTGTGTGTGTGTGTGTGTGTGTGTGTGTGTGTGTGTGTGTGTGTGTGTGTGTGTGTGTGTGTGTGTGTGTGTGTGTGTGTGTGTGTGTGTGTTTGGTATTACATTTTTAATAGCACCACCAACACTATTTCACATTTATTTGTTTGAATTTTGATATGTAACCTCTCAAACAAAACGAGATAAAAGACCAGAGCAGAGAGAACATATTGACTATTGAAATATGCTTCTCATGTTCCATTGTACCGATCTGTGTTTTTCTAAAATTACGTTCTGGTCCGTAAAATATAGATATGCAGTATAACAGAAAAGGTAGGAGAGCCTGTGGTTATTTCAGGGAGCCCAGAGAAACAATGAAACCATATTTATCAGTGGGCACATATTCCTGAAACACATTCCACACTTCCCAAGGTGCAGGTAAAACACATTAACTGGAAAACCTTTGAACCCTCAGTGTCCACTTTCATATCACAGTATTTTAGGTGGGTCTGGGGAGCAGAATGCCTGAAGAACCAATCCACTGAAATCTATTTAGCCATTTTTTTTGGTGTGTTTTCATTTCTATTGTTCATTTGTATTATTAATTTGCATTATGTGTTTTTATTAGCTCTATTGTGTACAGTACAGTATCTCAGTATTAGCTCTATTGTGTACAGTACAGTATCTCTCAACATTCTTATCAATGGTTTTCTCCATAGTCCTTCTGTAGACAAATAGGTCATACATAGATAGTCCCCTATACACTGAGTATACAAAACATTATGACAGGCTGACCGGGTTACTTGTTAAATCTACTTCAATCAGTGTAGATGAAGGGGAAAAAACAGGTTAATAACCTCTAGTGACTCCCCACCCCGCATACGGGAGCGTAATCATCGCCTGACACTAATTAGCATAACGCAACGGACATAAATATTCCTAGAAAATATTCCTATTCATGAAAATCAAAAATGAAATATATTGAGACATAGCTTAGTCTTTTGTTTAATCACCCTGTCATCTCAGATTTTCAAAAGATGCTTTACAGTCAAAGCTAGACAAGCATTTGTCTAAGTTTATTGATAGCCTAGCATAGTATTTTGTCCAGCTAGCAGCAGGTAACTTGGTCAAGGAAATCAGAAAAGCAATCAAATGAAATCGTTTACCTTTGATGAGCTTCAGATGTTTTCACTCACGAGACTCCCAGTTAGATGGTAAATGTTCCTTTTTTCCAAAAATATAATTTTTGTAGGCGAAATAGTTCCGTTTGTTCTTCACGTTTGGCTGAGAAATCGCCCGGAAATTGCAGTCACGAAAACGTCAAAAAATATACCAAATTAGCTCCATAATATCGACAGAAACATGGCAAATGTTGTTTATAATCAATCCTCAAGGTGTTTTTCAAATATCTATTCGATAAAATATCCATCGGGACAATTTTTCAGTAGGACCGATTGGAGTAATGGCTACCTCTGTATTGTACGCGAGAATCTCTCTGGGAGCATCAGGTGACCACTTGCGCAATGTAGCCGCTTACGGGTATTCTTCAACATAAATGCGTAAAACTACGTCAGAATGCTGTAGACACCTTCGAGAATACGGAGAAAGAGTAATCTGGTCGATAGACCATTCACTGCTCAATAGGGACGCATTGGAACGCAGCGATTTCAAAACATGAGCGACTTCCGGATTGGATTTCCGGACTGTTTTCTATCCTAAGCTGTCAATTATATACATATTCTAGCATCTTGTCCTGACAAAATATCCCGTTTACTACGGGAATGTTTTTTCCAAAAATGAAAATACTGCCCCCTAGTCACAACAAAGATTTTCAAGCCTTGACACAATTGAGACATCAATCAATCAATCAATCAATCAAATGTATTTATAAAGCCCGTCTTACATCAGCTGATATCTCAAAGTGCTGTACAGAAACCCAACCTAAACCCAGCCTAAAACTCCAAACAGCAGGCAATGCAGGTGTAGAAGCACGGTGGCTAGGAAGAATGTGGTAGCAGAATCAGAATTAGTTAGGTAACATTAATAAGATGTTTTATTTATATAATAATGCTTATGTGAGATATTTGTCATTAGGATGTCTTCTTTTTGGATGATACTGTTGGCAGTTTGCAGTTATCCCTTCTCTGCTAGGGCTGTTACTTGGGGCTTGAGTGTTTTAATAGCTTGTTTGGTTCTAATGTTTTAAGGGATACATTTTACTTTTTAATAGATTGTTAAGGTTAAATTGAAAGACTAATTCATTCAACTTAAAATAATAGCGAAGTAAATTTTGATGCAAGACGGTGTCTGTTCACTAAATGATCAGCTGGAATAATGTATTGAGAATTGAGTCGTATTTAAATTACTGTATCAATAGAGGAGACAGTTACCTAAATTAAAGAAATTCTAAATAGTAGCGGAGAGATAATGGCGATAGTGGTGCCCACTGAAATGTTTTTCATTCTTATAGATTGACTGACACATTTGATCATTTTGTCGCTGTGTGTGTTATTTCTAAAGTCTTGGACATTTCATAAGTGTGAAGAAGAAAAAGAAGAGAAAATTATAAAGTTTGGTTTTAATCTTACAATACAGGTAAGGAAAAACGTTGAAATGAGAGGGGTTATATTTTTGCCCACTGGGAAAAAACTGAATAGGATATGTTGAGCTGAAAGTGATTCAGGTGTGAGTAAGGAAACATTGTGATAATGTATTCTGATGGTTAATGATTCTTGGTTTGATTGTTTAGGTAACACCAGTGAATTTGAGCAGGAAAGTTCATGTAGTCTAACATTGTAATCTGTTTCCATTATGTGGAACAATGCCTGGACATTTAGAATCTTGAATACAAGATAGGAGTCCGTGTATTGAATAAAATGTGTTCCAACTCAGGAGCTTATGCTTTCTATAGCTATTGGGTTTCCTATCAAGTTTGAGAGCCTGTTGGCAGAAGACTGAATGGGTAGTAATGTTGAAAAGCAAGCTTGGGCCAAGGTAGTATGTTACGTGGGGGAGTATTATAGATTTGCATTATAGTTTTGTTACCTCTATAGTCAAAAGCAATTGCATATGTTTCGGGAAATTAGCTCGGTTGAATTTGGTTATTTGAGTTACCTTTTTTATTTGCTTTTTAAAAGAGAGGTTGGAATCAAGTATGATGCCTTGGCACTTAAAATCAGATACCACCTGGAGCCTTTCCCCTGATACATAGACATCTGGCTCAGGGGCATCAGTTGTTGTTTTTTGAGGAACATGCAGACTGTGTTTTATTTTATTGAGATGTAAACATGAGTCTCTGAGCAATTTTGACATCTGAACCATTATACTAGTAAATTCTTGTGTGGTTTGTTTATTTGTTTACTGTTTATTGTTGATTTTAGGTGTTGATTTAACTTAATTAAACAATGTATTATCTGATGTGTTTGAGTAGAATTCCTTCTTCCGGGACGGATGGAAGTTATCTAAAATATGTAAATTGAAGGAGCCATGGGAGAACACGTCTACATTTTTATTAAATGCCTGGGATTAAATGACTGATTCCCTATGCTAAGAAATGTACTACATTTGCGACAGAGGGGGAAAAAAATACATTTAGATAGTAATGATATCAGGATAATTGTATCTAAGGGTAGCATGTTCACTTAAGCATACATTATACATTGATGTTGATTAAAATGTATGATTCATGATTTGAGGTACAGTGGAATTATCATTAGGTTTGGTTTATAGTTCACTTTTGAGTTTCTGAATCGACATAGTATAATGAATACTAACGAAGTGTTTTTTTTTTTTTTCTGGGAAAATGGGTGTTTATTGTCTCTCTTTGAAATGTTTCCTGGGACTATAATCTTGGGGAGAGTGAGGGAGATTGAGGCCATAAACTACCAAATTGAAAAGGACCTGGAAGTTTTTGTTTTTACCTTAAGGTTTGCAAATACACACACTTCAAACAAATAGTCATTACAAATGTTTTGTGTTTTTAAAATATTATGTTTAATTTGTTTTTTATTTCCTTTGGGTTTGGTGAGTTTCTATTTTCTGAGTTTTAATTAAACACGTTAATTTTTGTAGATAAAGTAATGTTCTGGGAATCTGAGATACAAGCAAGTAGGAAATAATTGACTATTTTTATAATTTGTCTAATTTTGGGAAAAATACTTTTTTGAAGGGATTTGTATGACCTATGTCCTCTATAATGACCTTCTGTTGTGGCTTGATCACCCGCATTGGAAAGCCATTTGGATAATGAATTTATGGTCATTTGTAATACTGATTTCAAGGTAATTTGTGTAATTGACAAATATGTTTGAGTTTATAGTTCTTAGACATATTAACTAAGGGTATGCTGCTTTAATTCTATTTTCCTATGACCATATGGGTTAAATAATTTCTCTTTGTGGAGTTTTTTCAGTTTAGTGATTTTCATTTGATTAGGTTATTTGAAATTTTGTTGTATTTTTTTCCAGTAGTAGTTTTGTTTTTTATATTACTCTCATATGGGGAGATACAGTATGTGTAAAAAATGGGGGAGGATTCAGTTTTTTGAGGTTTTGGATTGAAGTTATTACACCTTGAGTGATATATGAAGGAGTGTATTGTATTGTTGAGTGTATTGTATTGTTGTGTTTGTTTTGTTTTATTCCCGAGGGGATATAGGTCTAACTTCTTGATCCTTGCCTCTACGATGGAGTTGACAGTGAGATGGGGAGTATAAGCCAATTTGAAAGAATAGTTTCAATAGAATGTGTTGTTATTCTCTTTGAAATGTGTTTAGATATGTGTGTTAAGAATAATTGGTAAAAAATAATAATTTATCATGTCGTTAACTGAACTAAACTGTTGTTCTGATCTGTTATTTCGAGGTGATCGTGAAAAGTGACATCAGACGGTATCTTAATGCATGGACAAGATAATTGGACCGAATAGTGTGTGTACCTCAAAATCCCCTCTAACTGGCTGAAGAAGAGTGAAAAAGGCCCTTCCGAACCACTTCTACCGGGAGAAAGGAACCAAGCCAGAAATCGGTGTATAGTATCAGATCGAAGCGATCAACTGCTTTTCTTTCATGTTTCTCTCAGGAGTGTGAGCATGGAGAGAGATCTGTCCTAACCTTTTCTTATGATGCTGGTTGACGAATGGACAAGATATAATGAGTGGTAAAGATGAGACATTGAAATTGAGACATTATCATGGGCCATCCACTTTGAACTGTAAAGCTATCTGAAGAAGAACGAAAAGGATGCCAGAAGAATCAGTGCGTAAGAGAGGGGGTTGGTCAACTGTGCCAATAAAATGGTTTAGACTTTTGTGGTATCAGGTTGATTGTAGAGGTCTACACCATGTAAGAATAATTGGTAAAAGTAATAATTTATCATGTAGTTAATGAACCGTCCTCTTCTGGCTGTGCCAGGTGGAGATTATAACAGAACATGGCCAAGATGTTCAAATGTTCATAGATGACCAGCAGGGTCAAATAATAATAATCACAGTGGTTGTAGAGGGTGCAACAGGAGAGACTCTGGCCCTGTCCAACGATATCCCCGGACAGGGCTAAATCGGAAAGATAGGTAGGAGCAAGCCCATGTAATGCTTTGTAGGCTAACAGTAAAACCTTGAAATCAGCCCTTGCCTTAACAGGAAACAAGTGTAGAGAGGCGAGCACGGGAGCATTGTGATCACATTTTTTGGTTCTAGTCAAGATTCTAGCAGCCATGTTTAGCACTAACTGAAGTTTATTTAGTCTAACCTAGAAATGACGAAAACATGGATACATTTTTCTGCATCAAATTTGGACAGAAAGTTTCTGATTTTTGCAATGTTACGTAGATGGTAAAAATCTGTCCTTGAAATTGTCTTGATATGTTCGCAAAAGAGAGACCAGGGTCCAGAGTAACACAGATGTCCTACACAGTTTTATTTCAGACGACTGTACAACCATCAATTGTCAGATCCAACAGAAGATCTCTTTGTTTCTTAGGACCTAAAACTAGAATCTCTGTTTTGTCCGAGTTTAAAAGTAACAATTTGCCGCCATCCACTTTCCTATGGTTGAAACACAGTCGTCCGGGGAGGGCAATTTGGGGCTTCACCATGTTTCATGAAATGACATCACCAATTGGTCAAATATAATGTGAAATCAATAGTGGTCCTAAAACGGAGCCTTGAGGAACACCGAAATTTACAGAAATAAAAGTAACAAGTAATTAAAGAAAAAGTTACAGGTCTGTGAGAGCCAGAAAACTTGCTTGTTTGTAGGTGACCAAATACTTATTTTCCACCATAATTTGCAAATAAATTCATTAAAAATCCTACAATGTGATTTTCTGGATTTTTTTTTCTCATTTTGTCTGTCATAGTTGAAATGATCAAAATTACAGGCCTCTCTCATCTTTTTAAGTGGGAGAACTTGCACAATTGGTGGCTGACTAAATACTTTTTTTGCCCCACTGTACAAGTACTGAACAGCATGTACTTTAGTACAAAGTGCTTGAAGGAGTTTTGAATAAAGCTATACAGAGACTGAAGTTACACACAGAAAAGGGGGGAGGAGACAGAGAAAGGCATAGAGCAAGAAAGACTCATAGAAAGAAACGAGGTGTCGTCTTTTCACAGCTGACACATTGCACATGTATAGCTCACAGGACCGTTAGAAAATAGAACATGTTTTTATCCAAAGTGTCTATCAATTGAAAAGGTATAAACACTGTGCACAAATTAAGCGATTCTCCAGCTGAGTTGCAGGGACCTTGTACTGTGGAAGCAAATGTGTTGAAGCTTTCAATCAGCTTTAAATCAGCTCTCTCGGTTCGGGAGCACACAGAATAGAACAGTGTGAAACATACAGAATGTGAACTAGAGTTTACCCCTGTATTAGAATATAGACATTCTCTCAATTGCAGAAATCATCCACTTACACTGATACAATCTTTGAAATGAAATGAAACCCAGTCAGTCGTGAGAGAAAGTGAGAGCGAGGGGTAGAGAGAAATAGAGAAAAAGGGGGTGGAGAGAGACGGAGAGAGGGTGGAGAGAGACGGAGAGAGGGTGGAGAGAGACGGAGAGAGGGTGGAGAGAGACGGAGAGAGGGTGGAGAGAGACGGAGAGAGGGTGGAGAGAGAAAAAAATAAGGTGTTGAGAGAGAGAAAGAGGAAGGGACGGGGTGGAGAAAGTGCGAGGGTAGGAGAGAGATACTGCAGATTGATACACCCAAATACAGAGACAGGGCTTCCCTCTATACCCAGTCATCCAATGTGAGGAGTAAAATACATTTATAAGAACATGCTGATTCATAGTAAGAAATTATTTTCCAATTTGACTCCAATCTTGGAATAACAAGCAACAGTAAATAATATAGTTGAATGTCTAGTTTGTTTGGCAATTTTTCTACTAATATGCTCGGCAGTACCAGTTACTGATGATTTAGTTAAAGCTGATCTCTGAATCTCTGAGGTGGTTTGGATAATGGATTTCCCACTGAAATTGTTGTGAACTTCAACCCCAAAATCCAATGTGATTACGTTAAATCAACATGGAAAACTAATTGGATTTGAAAAAGGTCATTAATAACGCAAGGACATTTTCTCTTTTTTAATCAAATTTTTAACCTAAATCCAATGACATGGTGAAACGTTTTGTTGATTTCACGTCAAATTCACGTTAGTTGACAGCTCAGCCAAATGGAATTCAAAACTAGACTGATTCCTGTGCTCAGTGGGATGGCTCTACTTCAGTAGCTTCTCTCTCTCTCTCTCTCTCTTTCTCTCTTTGAACACTCTCTCTGAAATAAACTATACAAATTAACAGTAAACATTACACTCAAAGGCGTAGACACATTTCAAATGTCTTATTATGGCAATGTACAGTGTTATAATGATCTACTTCAGTAGGTGCTCTGTTTCTCTCTCTCTCGCTCTCTCTTTTTTGTATCTTTCTCTCTCTCTCTCTCTCTCTCTCTTTCTCAGTCTCTATCTCATTCTCTTACTCTCTGTGTGTGAGAAATTAGTCTGTAGCTCAATCCACATTATAATTATTATATGTGTGACAAGGCACTGTGCTTGCTTAGAGAGGAAACATTGTTATTTACTTTACTGCTAGATAATTATTTACTCATCTATGCTCTGAGCACAACACTGGTCTGCTGTCAAATTAGCTCACTGACACTGTCAAAACTTATCCCCAAACTCTATTCTTCCCTTAATGGCTTCCAGTAAGGCACTCCTTTGTAAAAATTCATTACGACTTGCCAGATAATTTGCTTGTTCATAGGCCCTGTCCATACTTTTATAATGGAAAAATACAAAACAAGTCCTCCAAACAGCAGAACAAGTGAATGATTAAAAGCAAAAAGAAGCAGAACTGTGCTATTCCTACCATGAACTGTGAGTAGACAAATCACCTCAGAGAAATATAATGAAAGTACTTCAATCAAGTAGGTAGACCCAGGAGAAGAGGCACTCTGCTATTTGTATTGTTTAGGGCAAATCTATTAACACAGGCTGACAAATGCATTTGGTACTGAACAGCTGTGCCCCTATTAGTCCACACTGGAGGAACAACAACCACAGCCCAAACGGTAGCAATGTTAATTAGTGATAGAACAATCATTGTTGTTCCCCTGACCCTCCTCTACCTCAGCAAAACCACACACCGTTGTTGGGCCAGCCAAGGGAGCAAAGTTGCCCACCCTGCTGCACAGGTCTGCCAACTTGTGTTAGAGGTTAGTTAACAGAACTACAGTATTTAGTCTGTGGCATGTACTGTGCTAAAGCACTTCTAAAAACTGCAAAAACAAAAAAGCCTTCTCATCCTTCGTCTTTGGTGCTCTGGTCTAAACTTCCCATTTTCCCCTGTCACTGTGATCAGCATGATTGAAATAATATGTCTCTTATTCATTTGCAATGAACAATTGTTTATTAATTATTAAACTGAGAAACACCCCCGTGTAAAATATTATTCTATTGCTCCTCATTTTCACATTTTGATGACACAGGGGGATGATTCATGTGCAACAAGTATGAACAAATGTCTGATATGATTAAATATGAAACTCAGCAGATTGTGTTGTGTACATACCTTGGCAGTTGAAAACAATGTCATTCTGGTTTAAATTAGTGATTAAATACTGTGATATAAAAAATTATGATTTGAATGAGTTTATTAAGACCCATCATTTACAGTTTAATTGTTCGAAACACTTTAATTAATGTCTCTATCAGAATAAATTGGAAAAGATCTCAGGGAAAAAAGCTAGTCACTCAGTCTACGATGTATCAAATATTGTTATGAATACAATCTAAGTTAGAAGATTAAACCAAAGCAAGATTGTTATGTTTTCTCTTCTACTTGCTCATCCTTTTGATGGGAATAGGTCCCTGTAGATCAGGCCTGTCTAAAAGTGGACCCACGCACTTGATTAGATGTGTCAGGCAGTAACCGGGCCCTCACAGCAGTGGCGTGCCGTGGGCCTGGGGGCTGGGCCTTCAGTGAGGTCCTACACAGTCCCACCCGAATGAATCCACCTCTTATTACCATCATTATGATGCCATGGCTCTAGACACTATACATTTAGACAGAAACGCAGTATAAAACCAGGCAGGCGTTGCGTCAACTTGAAATTGACATTGGGAAGAGTACAATACATTTTCATTGTGCAGCTCCCGTTGCCCTGCGTGCTTGTTCGTTGAGCTGTAGATCCACTCGGGTGTCCCCAAAAGTTTTCAAAAGCACCATTGCTTGTAAGTGCCCAGCCGTGTCTCATTGCTGCCTTGGTTAGACAACTCAAGTTTGCAAAGCCAGTGTGGCTCCAAACACCAAATCTATCACTTGCAAATAATAATAGGCATTCCCAGCAGTACAGTTTGCAGTTCTTCTCGGAGCCTGTGAGCCAATGATAGCGCTCGTAGTTGGAACTTTGAAAGTGGCGAACGAACCCCTTTCCCGCCTGTGACAGGCTTTGTAGCATCGGCGTCGGGCGACCTCTCCTGACAATGTCTAACTTTTCTTGAAAAGTTTGTCTTGAGAATGACGTTATAATTATATCCTCGACCAAATCGATATCTTCTCCTCCTTCCGCCATTGTGGGTTAAAAAAACAGCTTAGTAGAACGCAAATTAATTTGTTTATCAAATTCAGTTTCCTAGTTCTGAGGTTTGTATATACCTGCCCATATAGGACCTGCCTCTCAATATTGGTAATCCAATCAAAAGACGTGCACGCACTACGCCTGCTAGCTGGCTCCTGTGTAACACTGGAGCCAGCCAGCAGGCGTACAATAGCCAACTCTAAAGCTGATTGGTTGACACTAAATGTTCATTTCCATTCACTTTAAGCTACAAGCGCCCGCACTGTTGATTCTGAAGGCCTGAGGGCAGATTTTAGAGCCCTGGCAACACATGATGGCTGAATATGATTGGATAAAAGATCTAACATAAAGACCAGCCCTCCAAATCTAAACCTGGGGCTGGAAGCAGTGCAACCAAGAGGAAAGCTATGAAATGAAGAGTATAACTCTTACTCTAGGGAATAATTTAATACATATTTGTGGGAAAAAATATTTTAAAAAATTATATTCTGATGATGTTTAGGCCAGCAGAGAAGGCCTTGCTGGCCCTGACGGCCCACCACTGCCTCACAGTAATGCGGCAGGGGTCCTAGGGACCCTAGGGGCCTCTACTCTAGGTTGGTTTCGTCAGAGATGCTGTATATAATGACGAGATGGTCTTGTCTCTGCCCTAACGGGAATTATTGTCCCAGAGGCAGGGAGGCAGGTCTGGTTATTTCTGCTTATTTCTGGACAGATTTTGAGGGGAGTGGACCCTCTCGCTTCGCCTCTTCCTTTCTGGTTTAGTGTGTCTGTCTGACAGTAGAATGGAGCTTGATCTGCAGCTTCTATGTTCATCATCACATGGGCTACACACAAGCATGTACAGTATGTCCAATAACTGCTAGTGTGGTGTCAAGCAAAGGAAAATGCACATCAACGTCAGAATTAATTTGATTCTGGCTACTGGCTGCTCTGTTCACCCCCACATAGAGTATACACACACATTATCACCACCACATACACACAACATGAACAAAACAACTTAACCCTCTTATTATGTCCATTAACTACCAGTTCTGTAGCAAGGAAAGTAAAATACACAAACTTCGACTCATGATTAGGTGTCTCATGTCATTCACAATTTAAGATCCACTGTAAGTATCCAGTATGAGCTTCCTTTGTCTCAGCCATTGAGCAACAAGGCTTTGCCGTGAGAAATAAAAAGAGACTGCCTGCACGTAGATAGTTTTTTAATTTCAGTTTTTACAATCCTACCCATGTCTCCAACTTTATAATTGACCCTGAGATGCTGCACTTCGCTTCTGAAAATAAGTTAACTGGAGAACAACCCTCATTTCTATTGATCTCTGTTGGGTGAGAATGAGTTATCATTATAGCTTTTGTGGGGAAAGAATGAGGAACCTGCACCACTTTGATTAGAGGATGGATAGGTGTAAAGATGATGATGTTTAGTTCATTAGGATGCCCATTACTTACTCCATATGAAGCAGATACTCTTCCTAGGGTACACATAAAACGGACAAACAGGCCTACATGACAAGAGTACGGAACTGTAATATACAGGAACATAAGATATTACATTAAATTCATCATTTAAAAAATGAATCAAATGCAAGTTATATATAGGAGAGACACCAAGAGACAACAAAAATACTATATTCACGCTATTCATATTTACATATTCATATTATTATATACAATACAATTACATGAAATATTTACAAAGAGAGGCACTGTGATACAAGATGTTTTTGATCTGCTTTTTAAAGCTGATGATGATGATGGAACGCAGACTGTGAAATGACAGTAAATTGCTACCATTAAGGTGTCTGTGTTTAAAAAACGTCTTAAGAAAGTGTCAAATGGAGACTTGAGAGAGATTGCAGACAAAAGAGCTGGCAACATTTGTTTGTGGGGCAGGAAATGTATGTAGAGAATTTATTTTATTTAACTAGTCATGGAAAAGTGAATGGTCACTATATGACCAAAAGTATGTTACAATGACGGTGCCACGTTGAAAGTCACTGAGCTCTTCATTAAGGCCATTCTACTGTCAATGTTTGTCTATGGAGATTGCATGGCTGTGTGCTAGATGTAATACATTTATGGATAAACACCTTCTTTGCCCGCTTTGAGGATTAAACAGTGCTACCGACGCGGCCCGCTACCAAGGACTGCGGGCCCCCCCCTCTCCGTCTCTGTGGCTGACATGAGTAAGACACCTAAACGTGTTAACCCTCGCAAGGCTGCCGGCCCAGACGGCAAGCCAAGCCACGTCCTCAGAGCATGAGCAGACCAGCTGGCTGGTGTGTTTACAGACATATTCAATCTCTCCCTATCCTAGTCTGCTGTCCCCACATGCTTCAAGACGGCCACCATTGTTACTGTACCCAAGAAGGCAAAGGTAACTGAACTGAATGACTATCACCCCCGAGCACTCACTTCTGTCATCATGAAGTGCTTTGAGAGACTAGTCAAGGATCATATCACCTCCACCTTACCTGTCACCCTAGACCCACAGCAATTTGCATACCGCCCCAATTGGTCCACAGATGATGCAATCGGCATCACACTGCACACTGCCGTATCCCATCTGGACAAGAGGAATACCTACTGTATGTAAGAATGATGTACATTGACTGCAGCTCAGAACTCAACACCATAGTACCCTCCAAGCTCATCACTAAGCTTGCGGCCCTGGGTCTCAACCCCGCCTTGTGCGATTGGGACCTGGACTTCCTGACGGGCCGTCCACAGGTGGTGAAGGTAGGAAGCAACATCTCCACTTCGCTGATCTTCAACACTAGGGCCCCACAATGGTGCATGCTCAGCCCCCTCCTGTACTCCCTGTTGACCATGCACACCTCCAACTCAATCATCAAGTTTGCAGACGACACAATAGTAGTAGGCTTGATCTCCAAAATGACTAGACAGCCTAGAGGAAGGAGGTGAGGGCACTCGGAGTGTGGTGTCAGGAATATACCCTCTCACTTAACGTCAAACAAATCAAAGGAGATGATCATGGACTTCAGGAAACAGCAAAGGGATCACCCCCCTATCCACATGGACCGAACAGCAGTGGAGAAGGTGGAAAGTTTCAACGTACACATCACGGACAAACTGAAATGGTTCACCCACACAGACAGTGTGGTTAAGAACGCGCAACAGCACCTATTCAACCTCAGGAGGCTGAAGGAATTTGGCCTGTCACCAAATCCCCTCACAACCCTCTACAGATGCACAATTGAGAGCATCCTGTAGAGCTGTATCACCGCCTGGTACGGCAACTGCACCACCCAAAACCACAGGGCTCTCCAGAGAGTTGTGTGTCTGCACAACGCATCACCGGGGGCAAAGTACCTGCCCTCCAGGACACCTACAGCGCCCAATGTCACCGGAAGATCATCATTCAGGTCATTGAATGAATGAAGTAACTTTTTAGTTTGAGTCAAACTAATCTATTTCATTTCGGAGTATGTCCTCAAGCTCAAGGACATCTCTTAGGCTCAGGGTAAAATGACAAAGGAAGAGCGAGAAAACACATTGCAGGAAAAAGAGCTTACAGCTCCTACAGATGTCGGATCTTCATTTTATAATTTTATCAAACAGGAAATGTGAATTATTGTGTGGATCGTAATTTATTTTTTTATTTTTTTGCAGTTGGTGCATTTTTTGTATGGCAAATCAAGTGGAAATTACAAACTTTATAAGCATTTTTTACCTTTGAAAACACTACAAGTTTGCATTTCTTGCAACAACAGGGTGATCAATTTAAGATCCTATATCTGTAAATGCTTTAACTCAAGTTTATTTAAAACATTTGGCTCAGAGGTCCTAGAGGAGACAGAAGCACATCATTTATCCTTTTGAGGTTTAATTAGTGTCTCTAATCTTTGATGAAAATGTAAACACACAGAGAAATGTTTGCCTCATCAAAGACTCAAAGTCTCTGCATCAATAGCTTATTATGTAGCTTATTATGACTAACGTGTCATTAAAAGTAAATGCTTTTGTATTGTTGTTGCCCACATCTCTTATTAAGTTGAGGACTGGAGAAGGTGTCCAGAAGCATCACTTCAGGATAGGGTTTGGCTTTTTCTATCATTCGATTGCTTCTCTCTGAGGCAACTTGAAGATATTGCCACTCCTTCTCCAACACCTGAACTTGGAGAGAAATCTTGCACCATTCTTCGCCTAGGTACCAGGGGTAAAACAAGGACAATTCGAACAGGTGTTGACGTTTTGGCTGTCCCCACAATGAAAAATGCAATTTTAGGCATAGGGGTTAGGGTTAGAATTAGGGTTAGGTTAAAGAGGGTTTCTGTTAATGCTGGTATCTAACCTTGGGTTGCACGGGCCTATTGCAACTTTCTACTCTGTTTCTATATTGTACATCAGACCGGTAAGGAGAGTGTGAGAGAACATAAAAGGCAGAGAGCTCCAAAGGGTCACCCATGACAGTTCAACAACAGGAGGAAGACAATTTTTTATTATTTTTTATTTAGGGGGTGGATCAGCTTTAATATTGAAAATAGATTGTTGCTTCCATCAATGTAATTTTCTGCATCATTTCCAATCCCCCATATATTTTTAGGGGGGAAATATATATCTCTACACATACCCATATACATACATATTTACATTTACATTACATTTAAGTCATTTAGCAGACGCTCTTATCCAGAGCGACTTACAAATTGGTGCATACACCTTATGACAACCAGTGGAACAGCCACTTGCATCTAAATCTTGTTGGGGGAGAAGGGGGGTGAGAAGGATTACTTACCCTTACTTACCCTATCCTAGGTATTCCTTGAAGAGGTGGGGTTTCAGGTGTCTCCGGAAGGTGGTGATTGACTCCGCTGTCCTGGCGTCGTGAGGGAGTTTGTTCCACCATTGGGGGCCAGAGCAGCGAACAGTTTTGACTGGGCTGAGCGGGAACTGTACTTCCTCAGTGGTAGGGAGGCGAGCAGGCCAGAGGTGGATGAACGCAGTGCCCTTGTTTGGGTGTAGGGCCTGATCAGAGCCTGGAGGTACTGAGGTGCCGTTCCCCTCACAGCTCCGTAGGCGAGCACCATGGTCTTGTAGCGGATGCGAGCTTCAACTGGAAGCCAGTGGAGAGAGCGGAGGAGCGGGGTGACGTGAGAGAACTTGGGAAGGTTGAACACCAGACGGGCTGCGGCGTTCTGGATGAGTTGTAGGGGTTTAATGGCACAGGCAGGGAGCCCAGCCAACAGCGAGTTGCAGTAATCAAGACGGGAGATGACAAGTGCCTGGATTAGGACCTGCGCCGCTTCCTGTGTGAGGCAGGGTCGTACTCTGCGGATGTTGTAGAGCATGAACCTACAGGAACGGGACACCGCCTTGATGTTAGTTGAGAACGTCAGGGTGTTGTCCAGGATCACGCCAAGGTTCTTAGCGCTCTACATATGTATGGCTCAGGAATAAACATTAATACATATACACATATATATACAGTGGGGCAAAAAAAGTATTTAGTCAGCCACCAATTGTGCAAGTTCTCCCACTTAAAAAGAAGAGAGAGGCCTGTAATTTTCATCATAGGTACACTTCAACTATGACAGACAAAATAGAAGAAAAAAATCCAGAAAATCACATTGTAGGATTTTCTAAAAATGTATTTGCAAATTATGGTGGAAAATAAGTATTTGGTCATATGTTATATTATTAGTTCTGTCTTTTCAGGTGGATTAAACTGAAATTGCAACCAACTTTCTACAACTTATTTAAAAAATAACACTATTTTGGAGATGATTTCATTTTCAAATAACCGAAAGCGAGAGTTTGTAATCTGAATAAAGGAAAAAAGGCTGTGCTTGAACATGGGGTAAGACATTCTTACAAATTTACTAGAGAACCATTTTGGATTTAGGTAACTTTTGTATGAATGATGCCTTTCGTGAAAGGTCTAATGCTTTAATATTTAATCATTTCTTCCCTCCGAATTCATATTCATTATATAAATAGGCCCTTTTAATTTGGTCTGGATTGCCATTCCAAATAAAATTGAATATTTTTTGCTCATATAATATAAAAAGCAGGTTGCTCGGTGTAGGCAAAACCATGAGCAAATAGGTAAACTGTGATATGACTAACGAGGTAATCAGGGTGATTTTTCCACAAATATACAGGTATTTTCGTTTCCATGGTAGCAAGATCTATTACTTCTTATTTTTTTTATTTTACTAAGTTTTTATTGCTATCTATCTCTACTGTTAGTCCTTCAATGTCCTTAGTTAATAGGGACTCTTTTGACCTAAATTGCTTTTGTTTTATAGATGAGACCTGAATTGCATGGCTTCTAAAGTGTCCCATACAATAAGGGGATCTGCTGTACCTATGTTATGCCGGAAAAAGTCAGTTATAAATTATTCAGTCCTAGTTCTGAACAAGTTATCATCCAGTTGGCTTTGGTGAAATGTTCAATATCCCCGCCCACATGGAAACTGTAAGAGTAATACGTATATATGCCAATTATGTGATGGTCCTACCGCATTCTGTCCCCTATCAACACTTTTTAAACTTTTGGTGCCAGAGAGAATGACATAAGAAGTCAAGATAACTAGCTTGATTGAGCCTCCGCCATGTATATCTCACTAGGTCAGGGTATTTAAGCCTCCATATATCCACAAATTCCAATATATCCATGACATTCATAATACCCTAAGTGCATGATGGTGATAGTTTGTAGTGTAATTTCCTTTACGCTCCATAGAGGTATTTAAAAGCATATTAAAATCTCCCGCTATAATAATTATTTATTATTATTTTATTTTATTTTATTTCACCTTTATTTAACCAGGTAGGCTAGTTGAGAACAAGTTCTCATTTGCAACTGCGACCTGGCCAAGATAAAGCATAGCAGTGTGAACAGACAACACAGAGTTACACATGGAGTAAACAATAAACAAGTTAATAACACAATAGAAAAATAAGGAAAAAAGAGTCTATATACATTGTGTGCAAAAGGCATGAGGAGGTAGGCAAATAATTACAATATTGCAGATTAACACTGGAGTGATAAATGATCAGATGATTATGTACAGGTAGAGATATTGGTGTGCAAAAGAGCAGAAAAGTAAATAAATAAAAACTGTGGGGATGAGGTAGGTGAAAATGGGTGGGCTATTTACCAATAGATTATGTACAGCTGCAGTGATCGGTTAGCTGCTCAGATAGCAGATGTTTGAAGTTGGTGAGGGAGATAAAAGTCTCCAACTTCAGCGATTTTTGCAATTCGTTCCAGTCACAGGCATCAGAGTACTGGAACGAAAGGCGGCCGAATGAGGTGTTGGCTTTCGGGATGATCAGTGAGATACACCTGCTGGAGCGCGTGCTACGGATGGGTGTTGCCATCGTGACCAGTGAACTGAGATAAGGCGGAGCTTTACCTAGCATGGCCTTGTAGATGACCTGGAGCCAGTGGGTCTGGCGATGAATATGTAGCGAGGGCCAGCCGACTAGAGCATACAAGTCGCAGTGGTGGGTAGTATAAGGTGCTTTAGTGACAAAACGGATGGCACTGTGATAAACTGCATCCAGTTTGCTGAGTAGAGTGTTGGAAGCGATTTTGTAGATGACATCGCCGAAGTCGAGGATCGGTAGGATAGTCAATTTACTTACTAGGGTAAGCTTGGCAGCGTGAGTGAAGGAGGCTTTGTTGCGGAATAGAAAGCCGACTCTTGATTTGATTTTCGATTGGAGATGTTTGATATGGGTCTGGAAGGAGAGTTTGCAGTCTAGCCAGACACCTAGGTACTTATACGTGTCCACATATTCAAGGTCGGAACCATCCAGTGTGGTGATGCTAGTCGGGCATGCGGGTGCAGGCAGCGATCGGTTGAAAAGCATGCATTTGGTTTTACTAGCGTTTAAGAGCAGTTGGAGGCCACGGAAGGAGTGTTGTATGGCATTGAAGCTCGTTTGGAGGTTAGATAGCACAGTGTCCAAGGACGTGCCAAAAGTATATAGAATGGTGTCGTCTGCGTAGAGGTGGATCAGGGAATCGCCCGCAGCAAGACCAATATCATTGATATATACAGAGAAAATAGTCGGCCCAAGAATTGAACCCTGTGGCACCCCCATAGAGACTGCCAGAGGACCGGACAACATGCCCTCCGATTTGACACACTGAACTCTGTCTGCAAAGTAATTGGTGAACCAGGCAAGGCAGTCATCCGAAAAACCGAGGCTACTGAGTCTGCCGAAAAGAATCTGGTTATTGACAGAGTCGAAAGCCTTGGCAAGGTCGATGAAGACGGCTGCACAGTACTGTCTTTTATCGATGGCGGTTATGATGTCGTTTAGTACCTTGAGTGTGGCTGAGGTGCACCGGCTCGGAAAACAGATTGCATAGCGGAGAATGTACGGTGGGATTCGAGATGGTCAGTGACCTGTTTGTTTACTTGGCTTTCGAAGACGTTAGATAGGCAGGGCAGAATGGATATAGGTCTGTAACAGTTTGGGTCCAGGGTGTCTCCCTCATTGAAGAAGGGGATGACCGTGGCTGATTTCCAATCTTTGGGGATCTCGGATGATTCGAAAGAGAGGTTGAACAGGCTAGTAAAAGGGGTTGCAACATTTTCAGCGGATCATTTTAGAAAGAGAGGGCCCAGATGATCTAGCCCTTCTGATTTGTAGGGGTCCAGATTTTAGAGCTCTCTCAGAAGATTAGTTATCTGGATTTGGATGAAGGTGAAATGGGGAGGCTTGGGCAAGTTGCTGTGGGGGGTGCAGGGCTGTTGACCAGGGTAGGGGTGGTCAGGTGGAAAGCATGGCCAGCCATAGAAAAATGCTTATTGAAATTCTCAATCATTGTGGATTTATCGGTGGTGACAGTGTTTCCTAGCCTCACTGCAGCTGGGAGGAGGTGCTCTTATACTCCATGGACTTTTAGTCCCAGAACTTTTTGGAGTTTGTGCTGCAGGATGCAAATTTCTGTTTGAAAAAGCTAGCCTTTGGTTTCCTAACTGCCTGTGTATACTGGTTCCTAACTTCCCCGAAAAGTTGCATATCGCGGGGGAAATTTGATACTAATCCCGTACGCCACAGGATGTTTTTGTGCTGGTCAAGGGCAGTCAGGTCTGGAGTGATCCACGGGCTATATCTGTTCCTGGTTCTACATTTTTTGAATGGGGCATGCTTATTTAGGATTGTAAGGAAAGCACTTTTAAAGAATAACCAGGGATCTTCTACAGACGGAATGAGGTCAATATCCTTCCAGGATACCCGGGCCAGGTCGATTAGAAAGGCCTGTGTTTTATGGAGCATTTGACAGTGATGATATCTACGAGGGTGCCCGTGTTAACAGATTCGGGGTTGTACCTGGTAGGTTCATTGATAATTTGTGTGAGATTGAGGGCATAAAGCTTAGATTGTAGGATGGCCGGGGTGTTACGCATGTCCCAGTTTAGGTCACCTAACAGCATAAGCTCTGAAGATACAGTAGATGGGGGGCAATCAATTCACATGTGGTGTCCAGGGCACAGCTGGGGGCAGAAGGTGTTCTATAGCAAGCGGCAACAGTAAGAGACTTGTTTCTGGAAAGGTGGATTTTTAAAAGTAGAAGCTCATATTGTTTGGGCACAGACCTTGATAGTAAGACAGAACTCTTCAGGCTATCTCTGCAGTAGATTGCAACTCCGCCCCCTTTGGCAGTTCTATCTTGTCAGGAAATGTTATAGTTAGGGATGGAAATTTCAGGGTTTTTGTTGGCCTTCCTAAGCCAGGATTCAGACACAGCCAGGACATCCGGGTTGGCATAGTGTGCTAAAGCAGTGAATAAAATAAACTTAGGGAGGAGGCTTCTAATGTTAACATGCATGAAACCTAGGATTTTACGGTTACAGAAGTCAACAAATGAAAGGGCCTGGTGAATGGGAGTGGAGCTAGGCACTGCAGGGCCTTGATTAAACTCTACATCACCAGAGGATCAGAGGAGGAGTAGGATAAGGGTACGGCTAAGGGTTAAAAGAACTGGTCATCTAGTACGTTCGGAACAGAGAGTAAAAGGAGCAGGTTTCTGGGCGAGGTAGAATTGATTGAACTTGTTCTCAACTAGCCTACTTGGGGATAGGGCTGTCTACTGCCCCCGCTGGAGTAATTGCGTGCCCATAGTAAACAATTTTTTGTTGTCAAAAGTTGCTAATAAATGCAAATAATAATAATAATATTATTGAATAGAAAACACTCTAAAGCTTCTAAAACCGTTTAAATTATGTCTGTATGTAAAGCAGAACTCTCAGGGCAGTCATTCTCCCAAACTCTCTCTTGTCATCAGAAAAGTTGGCCCAAATTTGACGTCATCGCCCCCACCCTTCCCAAGCACTTACAGGTCTGGGAACAGTCTCTCTGTCTTCAGCGCGATCTCAGCTTTCAATGGGGCTTCTCATTGTGAGAATCGCGCGCTCACGAGAGTTTTGGCGGGCCGAAACCTTTCGGTCACGAGAAAAAACAGGTCACTTTTATGCGCGCTCTGCTCCGATCCTGTCTTTTTTCCAAGATCGATTATACAATGCATGCGTTTCTGTTCGTCCTCACGATTGCTGTACACCTTTATAACATGTTAAAGCTTGATTATGAACTTAGTTTGATAAGTTTAGTCGACATATAATATGCAAGTTTGACGTTTTGGTGCGCATCCACTTGACTTTTGGCTACATTTCAACCGAAATGTGTCGTGTTTGAGAACCGAAAGACACAGACTGCAAAACTAAACGCTGTTTTTGGTAAGTATAATTCCTTCCAGGTCTTCTGATGGAAGAACAGCAAAGGTAAGGGAATATTTATGTGGTAAATTTGGGTTTTGTGGACTCCAAGATAGAGGAGCCATAATGCTACTTTTTGAGCGCCGACTCATAGTATAGCCTAGTGAACGAAACCTGTAACGTTAAAAATAAATGTAACACAGCGATTGCATTCAGAAGAAGTGTATCTAACTATATATATGTAGAACATGCATATTTAGTCAAAGTTTATGATGTGTATTCCTTGTTAGCTGACGTTATCTGCCGGAGCTATTGTCATTTCTCAGGACATTTGAGTAGCATTTTTTGAACGATGCATCATTGTAAACAGAGATTTATGGATATATATAGCATATTATTGAAAAAAAAACATAAATGTACTGTGTAACACGTTATATTACTGTCATCTGATGAAGATTTCAAAAGGTTAGTGCATTATTTTTCTTTAAATCCTGCGTTTGTTGATTGCATATTTTTTTCAACTTGGCTATGCAAATTAGCTGTGACTTCGGTGGTGGTTTGACATAAATATGTGCTATGTTTTCGCCGTAAAACATTTTAGAAATCTGACTTGCTGGGTAGATAAACAAGGTCTTTCATTTGAGCCATTGGACTTGTTAATGTGTGGAGGTTAAATATTTTTAGGAATATTTTTGTGTTCCATGCGCCACCTTCCAGCTGAACGTGGGGGGGGGGGGGTGTTCCCAAATTGGAACCCTAGTCCCCTTCTGGTTAAATAAAGGTGAAATAAAAATAAAATAAAAATGTAAAAACTGATGGACCAGCTAACAGTCCGGTATGCTATAGACAGCAAGGGCCGCGGCTAGCAGGCTAGCAAATGGACATTCAGGGGACGTTGTGACAAAGGAGTCTGTTGAAAAAAACCATTGGGCGGATTACGTTGTTATTCCAGTCGAAGGAGTCTGTTTATGTCTGTGAAGGTGCTGAAGAGGGGTATAATCTGGGAAGATCTGAGGGTGGAGGACAGGGATAGGATGGGTGGGATAGGGATACGGACCCAGAATCGGTAAAGTTAAGGATAGGTGTGGCCTTTTTGTCCAGGTCATGAGTCAGTGCCTGGTCCAGAGTTCTGCAGGGAAAGTTATGGAGGTTAGTGTTAAGTCTAGGGTTAGGGGAATCAGGCAATCTGTTCTGGGTGAGGCCTGCCAGTGTGTAAGGGTTGGGGCGATCAACCATTCTGTTTTAGGCAGGGCTTGCCAGTGTGTTTGCCTTCATGTACCTCAATTAACTCTTTGAGTATCCCCTCTTCCCCAGTGCACTAAATAGGGTCTTTGTGGCTGAATGAAAGTATTTCTGTTGTGTACATAGTCTATGGAATTGAATGAGTTGTGATTTGAAAATGCCAGTGAATGTATGTTTTGGGTGATAACTGGACTTGTGGAGTAGGACATGTGTGTCTGTGTCCTTGAAAGATACTTTTGTTTGTAAGGAGACTATGTCTGTGTCACTATCTGGAATTAAAAATGGTTGTGTCTATGAAGTTGATTGTAATTGGGTGGATGACATTTTTAACTGTTTTGGTAGGATGATGGTTATTGAGTATATCAATGAATGTTGTGAAATGTACCAGATGATGTTCCCACACTCCAAAGATTATCATCCAGGTATTGTCTATAAAACATGGGACGCAATGGGCATTTAGCCAAGGCGGTCAACTCCCAGTCTGCCATATAAATATTAGCATAGGCCGAAGCAAACCTTTTACACATCGTTGACCCATGAATCTGTAGGTAGTGTTTGTTATTAAAAGAGAAATCAATGTTTCTTAAGCAAAGTTCTAGAAGCTGTAGGATGTGTAAGTCTCGTCTGTCTGGATCTGGATATCTCCGGGGTGTAGATTCGACGGCTGTTGACCTGACAAGATATCTATGTTAGTGTAGAGAGAATCTGTTGGTTGTCCATAATAATTGTCTTTGAGCCTTTGTCTGCTGGTTTTATAGTTATATGTTTGTGTTTCCTTAATTAGCTATGGCTTGTCTTTCTTCTAGTGTGATGTTCTGTTCTGAGGTTATGGTGGAGGTATGGAATTCTCTGATGATTTGTGTGTTGGTTTTAATGAGTTTCCTAATGGGTGCTGATATTGTCTGTGATTTAGGTTCCTATCTTGATGGAGCTGTGAATGGTACTGTAGGTTTAGGTAGTCAGATGTATAATCAAAGTGGTCCAATAGTTTCAGAGTTCTATGTACCTGTGGATGTCCCTCTGGAGGTCCCCATTGTCTAGTGCAGTGCTGTAGGGATAAGGGTGAAATGTGGATGAAAGGTTAAGGGTTTGCGTCTTGATGGAGGGGCTGTGATGTATGCATACCCTCCCCCACTATTTTAGCTGTTCCAACCAATGTTTAAGTATTTTTCCCCACGTATCTGGTGTCCAATGTATGTATATTGTCTTTCTCTGTGTGGAAATCTGAATGGTGGATTTCTTGTAGGATGTTGTAGTGTGTGGCGATGTGTGAGTTAATATATTTCAGCATGATTTGTTGTTTCTCTGACAGGTGGGGTGAGTAATTGATGACGGGGAAGTAAATAGTTGCATTAGGGTACATCGCTGTTGCTTTACTGTGAAGTGATTGCAGCTGTCCTATGGGTGTTTGTTTCTGTGTTTGATCTTTGTTGTTCAGGGCCAGGGACAGCACAACCACCTTGGTGTTGTGATTTGGGGTAGTTTTGCCAAGACCCCAGTAATCTAGTGGAACTGTGCTCCGGGATAGCTATCATTTTGGATGTGTTTGTATGGATATTAAGGTATTCTGCTCAAGTTTGAATCTCCAATGATGGCAATCGGATAGTGAGATTTTATTTGCCAATCATACATTTTTCTGTTTGTTGTATCATGTCTAGTTGGCTGTTACAAGAGTGGGGGGGGTGGAGGATGTTGGGGTGGAGTGTCTGGGTGAAGGCAATGGGGCAATGGGGAGAGTCTCACAGTAGGCTCTGGAATAACCCTATTTTTTGTACAAAGACTAAGTGGGGTGGGTAGGAGGTATCTGGTGTGTGGAGAGGTTAGTATTGAGGAAGGTTCAGACAGGAAACTGTTGGGATTGGTTTTCCCTTTGTTTTCTCCCATCACCACAACCTTGTCCACCTTTAATTCTTTCTCTATAATCACCACCTCAGAGGGGTTTTAGGGTGTATTGGGTTGGGCCTCTGTGGGAACAGATGTGGAGATGTTAGTGTTCGAGCGAGAAAGGTCGGAAATGTTTAGATCAGAAAGAATCGCTACATTACTGATAATTGGTGTTTGGGGTGGTTGTGCTGTCTCTAGGGCTACAGTCAATGTGGGGGCATTCTGGGAGACAAGTTGACTGCAGGGTCTGTGGATCACCTGCGCCTGGACCGTAATGGTCGTAGCCTGGACCGTAATGGTCGTAGCCTGGACCGTAATGGTCGTAGCCTGGACCGTAATGGTCGTAGCCTGGACCGTAATGGTCGTAGCCTGGACCGTAATGGTCGTAGCCTGGACCGTAATGGTCGTAGCCTGGGCCATGGTGTGTTATGCCGGCACCATGATGGACTGGAGAGTTGGAAATTCCTCCTCTCTTAGCTCAAAATCTACCACAAATTCATCAGGGTCGGGTAGTGGGGAGGTAATTAACTGGGGGTAGGGAAGGGGACCCCTATTAGGAGTTGGGGAAGAAAACTGTGGTATGTTATCTAAGGCCTTAGCCAGTGTTTACGAAGCTCCCGGTACGGTAGCAGTGCCAGTTGAGGAGCTAGAGTACCAAGCCAAGGTTGGAGGTGAGGCTTGTTTGCTACGGACGGACCTATGAGCTGAAGTTGGTACTTTTTTAATTGCTCCAAGTCTGGGGGCCGGTTGTGGGGCCTGTGCTAAGGTGTTACAATTATGGTTAGGGTTAGAATAAAGGTTAGGGGTTACGGTTAGGTTTAGGGTGGGAGTTAGGTATAGTTTTAGGGTTAGGGTTAAGGTTAGGGCTATGGTTAGGCTATGGGTTGAGGTTAGAGTTAGGGTTAGATTTTGGGTTAGGGTTAGGGGTTAGGGAAAATAGGATTTTGGATGGGAATCAATTATTTGGTCCACACAAGGATAGTAATACACTTCTCTGTGTGTGTGTGTGTGTGTGTGTGTGTGTGTGTGTGTGTGTGTGTGTGTGTGTGTGTGTGTGTGTGTGTGTGTGTGTGTGTGTGTGTGTGTGTGTGTGTGTGTGTGTGTGTGTGTGTGTGTGTGTGTGTGTGTTTACCTGTCCTTGTGGGAACCAGGAATCCTCACAATGGGTAGTAAAACAAGGAAAATTCAGACAAATAACATTTGTTGCCAAAAAATCAGAGGTCAACTACAAATAACTGGTCTGGGGAAAAATAAAAGGATGCCAACCCCACCATTAGAATATTGAGTGTTATGGTTTATGGTGTATGGTTTGTATGGTGTGTGGATGTCTAAGCATAACAATACACCAGCAAAGGCTGTGTGCTATATTACAAGACATAGGGAGGGAGAGTGACAGACAGACGGACGGACGGACGGATGGACAGACAGACAGGGGCCCTGTTGTGATCAGGTTGAGATGCTTTCAATTGACCAAATGTCAGGTCATCCTTCTTCCACTGAGTTTCTTGCCAATAGCAGCTCAACAAAACCCCTGGTTTATTTAATCTTAGAGGTACATAGCCTTTATTACTGACCTGGATCCATGGGGGCTGAAGGGTATTGCCTTTTGTCTCCTCTGTCTACATTTGTCACCATAATGGCATACTCAAACTGAGACATAGTGAGTCACTATGATACATATACCAGACATACAAGACAGGTAAGCGAGAGCACACTATTACAACAGAGGTGTAAAAACAAAGTATGGATATCATTTGGCATTTTCTGAACTTTCTTTTCTTGTTTCTTGAGGAGTTGATTTCTCACTAGTCCTTACTTGGCTCAGGTCTTTCAGTTTCAAACTTCTTAATTGCAGGAATGGGAAAAAAATACAAAATGCAATTACAAAATGCTGTAAAGATCAATGTATCAAACATTTAAATACATCTTTGCAAGTAGTCAGCCCGAACCGGTTGTTTATTACTTTAGTTGAATGACTGACTGGAAGTCACTCTCGATCATGTCTGCTAAATGACCAAAATGTAGATGTATTATATGTGAAAATGAACATACTAAAATGCAAATCACACTGGGTATTATTATTGGCCTTGTCATGGAGCAGAGCTGATTAGAATCATTTTCAGCATGCTTTGCAATTGTTCATTTTTACGTATACATTCGTACTTAGTTCATTTTGCAGATGCTCTTATCACACCATAGTGCCATCAGACTTCTGATGCCAATGCAGGGTGAAAGGGAGCCACAAAATGTGAATTGGTAAAAAATAAAATAAATAAAAAATTGGTATAGAAATGTATTTAGTATTTAAAAAATACAAATATACAGCTCTCAAAAGTATCTTGTAACAAAATACTTGAGTGTAGTTCTGCCCACTGTAACAGAAATGACAAAATACTCAGAAGTAATTGAAATACATATTTAAAATGCATGTAACAGAAATAGTGCCACTCTCTGCTTATTTGGAGTTGTCTGTTGGCATCAATCAGTCTAGTGGTCATGCCTGTTGCTTTATTTTTATGTTTTTACTTAACCTGTATGGGAGGCCAGTTGAGAACAAGTTCTCATTTACAACTGCGACCTGGCCAAGATAAAGCAAAGCAGTGCAACACAAACAACAACACAGAGTTACACATGGAATAAACAAACGTACAGTCAATAACACAACAGAAAAAAATATATATACAGTGAGTGCAAATGGTGTGAGGAGGTAGGGCAATAAATAGGACATAGTGGCGAAGTAATTACAATTTGGCAAATGAACACTGGAGTGATAGATGTGCAGATGATGATGTGCAAGTAGAAGTACTGGTGTGCAAAAGAGAAAAAAAGCAAATAAAAACAATATGGGGTTGGTAGAATGGATGGGCTATTTACAGATGGGCTGTGTACCCCTGCAGCGATCGGTTACCTGCTCAGATAGCTGATGATATGATTTAGTGGGATACGCTTGCACAGTTTCTCCCTCTCACAACAACTTCTCCTTTCACACTGCTATTACAAGAAACTGCTTCAATTCAGTCGATTGGAAGTTAGATGATGTCCAGGTCTCAAAACGTCACTGTGGGCATTTATGACCTTGAAGTACTTTAACTGTTTATCATTGTTGGCCAACATCACTCTCCTTCCTTCGACTGCTATTAATCTCTGATATTAGATGCAACAATGCCAAACTTTCATTGATGTGTCCCAGTACCATTATAATTCAATTTGTTGTCTATACCCTTGTGCACAATGATATACTCTTCTTTCTCCCTAATTTACATTTACATTTAAGTCTATGTACTCAACAAACTTTAGCATTCACAACTCTTTGTGTTCATCAGGCTTCCCTAGTCTGAGAACATTGTGTAGTAATAATATTTTACTTTGTGAAAGCTTGTTTGGTAGCCTATAACTACAGCTAGTCTGAGTATCCAGAACTGGGAAAATGCATGTTTTTAGATGTTTAATCAATTTTTCCAATAATAGTGTAGCTTCCCAAAGATGAAATCGTTGTGTAGAGTTTGTTTTGGAGTCTCTGACAGCTTGTATTGTGTATATACACCCTAGTATTGTAACGGCAATACGAGAAGCGAGAAGGATCGGTGGAACCAATGCGCAGCGTGGTAAGTGTCCATAACGTTTATTTTAAGATATAAACCCAACACTATGTAAATACAAAACAATAAACGTGAACGAAACCAAACCAGGTGGCAACAAACACTCACACGGAAAACAAACACCCACCACTCAAAAGTAAAACCTAAGGCTACCTAAGTATGATTCTCAATCAGAGACAACTAACGGCACCTGCCTCTGATTGAGAACCATACTAGGCTGAACTCAAAACCCCAACATAGAAAAACACACATAGACTGCCCACCCCAACTCACGCCCTGACCATACTAAATAAAGACAAAACAAAGGAAGAACGTGACAGGTATCCAGATCGAGGAAAATCTATTTTTTAGACAAATAATCTATTTTCACTAAAGAGTGTTGTTCCTAATGATCAAATGCTTTAAAAATCTAAGGCTGATTCATGCATATCCACAGCCATGCTCAGTGTGCTGCGATCACAGGCACACACACACACACACACACACACACACACACACACACACACACACACACACACACACACACACACACACACACACACACACACACACACACACACACACACACACACAGGCAGGGAGTAGATGGTAACTGTCATAGGGCTGATTTAATTTCCATACAGCGTAATACCAGCCAGGCAGCCCCTCAGAGGGGTTTGGAGATCGTCCAGCCCCCTGCTCTCCCAGCTCTACCTACCTTCTCTCCTCCTCATTACAGTCCCAATTCACATTCTCCTTCATGTCTACGGACAATCCATCTGCCTCTCTCAACCCTGTTTTTGTCAAGAGTTGTTAGCTGTCAGGCCCCAGGGATGAACACCACCAGCTATTATTAATCTTTTTTGTTCCGTCTTTCTTTCTCTCCACTGTAACGCAGGATAGAATTCCCCCTCGTCTCTCTCTCAATCTCTCTGATTTCCACAGGCGTAATCAATGATGTATCTAAATGCAGATTGGGATTGAGAATGGGGAAGGCAGGTAGAGGGTGGAGGGTGGAAGACGGGTCCTTTAATCTCAGTCTGGCTGTGAGTGAGGAGAGTGAGATGCCGAGTTGTTTTGTCCTTCAGTATGTAGTGATTCACATTGATTTCCTCCGTCACCATAACCCTGTCCTCTATTTGTTATTCAGAGGAGGAATGGGGTCCGTACCAAATGGCACCCTGATCCCTTTATAGTGCACTATTGGGCCCTGGTCAAACATAGTGCGCTATATATGGAATAGAGTGCCATTCTGGATGCAAAATGATCACCACACAGAGGGTAACCCACCTAGGGAGACTATGGTAACCAGTGTCTGTCTGAGAATTCAACTGTCATTTAGCTTTACTTTACTCTACAGCGGGGTATTGAAATCTGAGCCTGGAGGTCTGGAGTACCGCTGCTTTTCTGTTGCACCAACGTGGTGTCCCAGGTGAATATGAGCAGTGGCACTGGTTTAGATGTCCAGATTTCATCTGCTCTACTAAATAAAAACAATAATGTTCACTTTCATGAGGAACCCATGACATGATATTCAACAAAGTCTTGGTATGGTTCACATATAATCACACTCAAGAAAATGTCATATGATTAAATCACTTTTTGGTGTACTTGCTCAATTAAATACACTTGAATTGATATGAATTCATTAGAATAGTTGAGTCCATGCATGTACATTTGACTTTCATGACATCAAGGGAGTTAAATAAATATGTTTCTAAGTAGCAACAATAAAATGGCGGTGGGCTCAGGTTAAAACTGCAACTCAAAACAAAGATGCAAAGTAGTTCATTAAGTTTTTAACAGTTCTTTATATAAAAATGTAACACGCCTTTTCAACACCAAACAAAGATGCAAATCAGAACCCATTTTTTTTCCCAACGCATCCTATTTAAATCTTTAGACATTATCTGTCGGAAAGATATCAGTTTGTCTCTGTGGATGGTTTGTACGTTTCGGTGTTCCTCAAGGTTCCGTTTTAGGACCACTATTGTTTTAACATTATATTTGACCTCCTGGTGATGTCATTCGGAAACATAATGTTAACTTTCACTGCTATTTGGATGGTACACAGCTGTACATTTCGATGAAACATAGTGAAGCCCTACAATTGCCCTCCCTGGAAGCCTGTGTTTCAAACATAAGAAAGTGGATGGCGGCAAATTGTTTACTTTTAAACTCGGACAAAATAGAGATGCTAGTTCTAGGTCTCAAGAAACAAAGATATCTTCTGTTGGATCTGACAATTTAATCTTTATGGTTGTACAGTCATCTCAAATAAAACTGTGAAGGAAGAAAGAAGTTACTCTGGACCCTGATCTCTTTTGACAAACATATCAAGACTATTTCAAGGACAGCTTTTTTCCACCGACGTAACATTGCAAAAATCAGAAACTTTTGGTCCAAAAATGATGCAGAAATGTTCATCTGTGCTTTTGTCACTTCTACATTAGACTGCTGCAATACTCTACTTTCCGGCTACCCAGATAAAGCACTAAATAAACTTCAGTTGGTGCTAAACTTGGCTGCTTGGATTTTGACAAAAAAATTGAGCATATTACTAGCATAGGTTGGAGCAAGCCAGTGCTAGCATCTCTACACCTGCTTCATGTTAAGGCTAGGGAGAATTTCAAGGTTTTTACTGCTAACCTACAAAGCATTACATGGGCTTGCTCCAACCTATCTCTCCGATTTGGTCCTGCCATACATACCTATACGTACGCTATGGTCACAAGATGCAGGCCTAATTATTATCCCTAGAATTTCTAAGCAAACAGCTGGAGGCAGGGCTTTCTCCTACAGAGCTACATTTTTATGGAATGGTCTGCCTATCCATGTGAGAGATACGCAGACTCGGTCTCAACCTTTAAGTCTTTATTGAAGAATCATCTTGTCAGTAGGTTCTTTGATTGAGTGTAGTCTGGCCCAGGGGTATGAAGGTGAACAAAACGGCACTGGAGTGATGAACCGCCCTTGCTGTCTCTGCCTGGCAGGTTCCCCTCTTTCCACTGGGAATCTCTGCCTCTAACCCTAGTACAGGGGGCTGAGTCACTGGCTTACTGGCGCACTTCAATGACGTCCTCAGGAGGGGTGCGTCACTTGAATGGGTTGAGTCACTGACATGATATTCCTGTCCGGGTTGGCTCCATCCTTGGGTTCGTGCCGTGGGGGAGATATTTATGGGCTATACTCAACCTTGTAGGGTAGTATGTGTAGTATGTGTGTGCAAAGTGGGTGGGGTTATACTGGGATATGCTTAAAACCCCGGCAGTCCTACAATCTAAGCTAGATGCCCTCAATCTCACACAAATCATCAAGGAACCCACCAGGTACAACCCTAAATCTGTAAACAAGGGCACCCTCATAGACATTATCCTGACCAAGTGGCCCTCCAAATACACCTCCGCTGTCTTCAATCAGGATCTCTGCGATCACTGCCTCATTGCCTGTATCCACTACGGGTCCGCAGTCAAACGACCACCCCTAATCACTGTCAAACGCTCCCTAAAACACTTCTGCGAGCAGGCCTTTCTAATTGACCTGGCCCGGGTATCCTGGAAGGATATTGACCTCATCCAGTCAGTTGAGGATTCTTGGTCATTCCTTCAAAGTAACTTCCTCACCATCTTAGATAAGCATGCTCCATTCAAAATTGCAGAACTAAGAACAGATATAGCCCTTGGTTCCCTCCAAACCTGACTGCCCTTGACCAGCACAAAAACATCCTGTGGCAGACTGCAATAGCATCGAATAGTCCCTGCGATATGCAACTGTTCAGGGAAGTCAGGAACCAATACACTCAGTCAGTCAGGAAAGCAAAGGCCAGCTTTTTCAAGCAGAAATTTGCATCCTGTAGCTCTTACTCCAAAAAGTTCTGGGACACTGTAAAGTCCATAGAGAACAAGAGCACCTCCTCTCAGCTGCCCACTGCACTGAGGCTCGGTAACACGGTCACCACCGATAAATCCATGATAATCGAAAACTTCAACAAGCATTTCTCAATGGCTGGCCATGCCTTCCTCCTGGCACATGTTCTGAAAGAGCTGCAAAACTTGGACCCGTACAAATCAGCTGGGTTTGACAATCTGGACCCTCTATTTCTGAAACTATCCGCCGCCATTGTCGCAACCCCTATCACCAGCCTGTTCAACCTCTCTTTCATATCTGGAAAGCTGCCACGGTCATCCCCCTCTTCAAAGGGGGAGACACCCTGGACCCAAACTGTTACAGACCTATAGCCATTCTGCCCTGCCTATCTAAGGTATTCGAAAGCCAGGTCAACAAACAGATCACTGACCATCTCGAATCCCACCGTACCTTCTCCGCTGTGCAATCTGGTTTCCGAGCCGGTCACGGGTGCAACTCAGCCACACTAAAGGTACTAAACGATATCATAACCGCCATCGATAAAAGACCGTACTGTGCAGCCGTCTTCATCGACCTGGCCAAGGCTTTCGACTCCGTCAATCACCATATTCTTATCGGCAGACTCAGTAGCCTCGGTTTTTCTAATGACTGCCTTGCCTGGTTCTCCAACTACTTTGCAGACAGATTTCAGTGTGTCAAATCGGAGGGCATGTTGTCCGGTCCTCTGGCAGTCTCTATGGGGGTGCCACAGGGTTCAATTCTCGGGCCGACTCTTTTCTCTGTATATATCAATGATGTTGCTCTTGCTGCGGGCGATTCCCTGATCCACCTCTACGCAGACGACACCATTTTGTATACTTCTGGCCCTTCCTTGGACACTGTGCTATCTAACCTCCAAACGAGCTTCAATGTTACTAAAGCACCGTATACCACCCACCACTGTGACCTGTATGCTCTAGTCGGATGGCCCTCGCTACATAGTTGTCGCCAGACCCACTGGCTCCAGGTCATCTACAAGTCCCACTAGGTAAAGCTCCGCCTTATCTCAGTTCACTGGTCACAATGGCAACAGGTGTATCTCACTGATCATCCCTAAAGCCAACATTTCATTTGGCCACCTTTCCTTCCAGTTCTCTGCTGCCTGTGACTGGAACGAATTTCAAAAATCGTTGAAGTTGGAGACTTTTATCTCCCTCACCAACTTTAAACATCTGCTATCTGAGCAGCTAACCGATCGCTGCAGCTGTACATAGTCCATCGGTAAATAGCCCATCCAATTTACCTACCTAATCCCCATACTGTTTTTATTTATTTACTTTTCTGCTCTTTTGCACACCAGTATCTCTACCTGCACATGACCATCTGATCATTTATCACTCCAGTGTTAATCTGCTAAATTGTAATTATTCGCCTACCTCCTCATGCCTTTTGCACACAATGTATATAGACTCTTTTTTCCTTATTTTTCTACTGTGTTATTGACTTGTTTATTGTTTACTCCATGTGTAACTCTGTGTTGTTGTCTGTTCACACTGCATGCTTTATCTTGGCCAGGTCACAGTTGTAAATGAGAACTTGTTCTCAACTAGCCTACCTGGTTAAATAAAGGTGAAATAAAAATTAAATTAAATAAAAAAATATCCTGCCTGGTTGGCCTTGTCCAGGGATATCTTCGGACGGTGCCACAGTGTCTCCCGACCCCTCCTGTCTCAGCCCCAAGTATTTATGCTGCAATAGTTCATGTGTCGTAGGGCTAGGTTTAGTCTGTTATATCTGGAGTATTTCTCCAGTCTTATCTGGTGTCCTGTGTGAATTTAAGAATACTCCCTCTAATTCTCTCTCTCTCCCTCTCCCTCCCCTCCCGGAGGACCTCAGCCCTAGGATCATGCCTCAGGACTACCTGGCATGATGACTCCTTGCTGTCCCCTGTACATGTGGTCGTGCTGCTGCTCCAGTTTCAACTGTTCTGCCTGCGGCCATGGAACCCTGACCTGTTCATCGGACGGGCTACCTTGTCCCAGACCTGCTGTTTTTTTTACTCTCTCTCTACCACACATGCTGTCTCTAACTCTGAATGCTTGGTTATGAAAAGCCAACTGACATTTACTCCTGAGGTGCTGAACTGTTGCACCCTCTACAACCACCGTGATGATTATTATTTGACCCTGCTGGCCACCCTTCAGAGACTGGTTCCTCTCTAGGTTTCTTCGTGCTTCTACATCTGCACTGCTTGCTGTTTGGGGTTTTAGGCTGGGTTTCTGTATAGCACTTTGTGGGCTTTATCAAATCACATCAAATCAAAGATTATTTGTCACGTGCGCCGTATACAACAGGTATTAGACCTTACAGTGAAATGCTTGCTTACAGGCTAAGGCTCTAACCAATAGTGCAAAAAATGTATTAGGTGAACAATAGGTAAGTAAAGAAATAAAACAACAGTAAAAAGACAGGCTATATACAGTAGCGAGGCTATAAAAGTAGCGAGGCTACATACAGACACCGGTTAGTCAGGCTGATTGAGGTAGTATGTACATGTAGATATGGTCAAAGTGACTATGCATATATGATGAACAGAGAGTATCAGTAGCGTAAAAGAGGGGTTGGCGGGTGATGGGGGACGGGTGGCGGGACACAATGCAGATAGCCCGGTTAGCCAATGTGCGGGAGCACTGATTGGTCGGCCCAACCAGTGGGGTAGTATGTACAGTACATTAATGTTTATAAATAACTTTGATTGATTGATTGATTTACCTGTTTACACAAGTGAGTTGAGCATGTTCTCCTCCAGGACTGAACCTGCCACTGGCGGTGGGGGGGGCTTCACAGCAGCAGAACTCATCTAGTCGTGGTCTGTGTCCCAAATGGCACCCTATTCACTTCTTTTGATCAGAGCCATATGGGCACCGATCAAAAGTTGTGTACTGTAGAGGGGTTTGGGTGCCATTTGAGACACAACCATGATGTCATCAGAGAAGGACAGGGCACAGGGGAGAAGGGCATAGCTCGGTCTCTGGTCTAGCAGCACTTTCTTTCTGAGTTCTCTCAATCAATACATTATAAGGCATGTTTCTCACGTGACTGAGATCTGATCTGGAATCAATCTCAGCCTGAGGACCTCCGTACCCCTATGACCTCATCTTTTTTCTATCACACTAGCATCAAACAAATTAGCTTTCTCTCTCGCTACCTAGCATAGTAGATAGTACTACAGTTAAACGGCAGGGTAGCCTAGTGGTGAGAGCGCTAGACTAGTAACCGGAAGGTTGCAAGTTTAAACCCCCGAGCCGACAAGGTACAAATCTGTCGTTCTGCCCCTGAACAGACAGTTAACCCACTGTTCCTAGGCCGTCATTGAAAATAAGAATTTGTTCTTAACTGACTTGCCTGGTTAAATAAAGGTAAAATAATAAAAAAACAAAGTGTCCTAAAATTGCATACATATTCAAACCTGAATATGTGGATTATGAAAGGGGCAATCTGGGATTGGTCTATTCATTTTTGGACTTCTAAATGAATGATGTATAGACATTTATTCTTGATGAATATAACTTCAAGCATTGTAGTCATAGCTCCATCAATGAATTTGAGAGTGGTTACATTTCTCCAGCCCCGCCCCTCAGCTGTTTACCAAGGAAGTGGCAGGGTGTCCATTTTGTTAATATTCGCTTCCCAGATTTCCGCTTTAAACAGATAAAATACATAGGATGTCATGTCAGTACTAACTTTAGATAAAAAAGCAATATTTGATTTGAATTGTATTGTCAACATCAACTTTAATTGAATGTGGAGTCTAATGCTTGTTACAACTGACCCCATCCTGACAGTCTTGATAAAAACGAGACAACAAAATTGATATGCACGAGTGAAAATAACGAGGTAGCCGTGAGGTTATTTCCGCTTTACGCGGCTTCGAATGCCTCTCAACCAATCAGATTGTGGAACTAACCATTTTTTTTAAATATTTGCTTTTAGAAAGTTAAAGCTGGAGTCACAAGGATGGGGAAACTGATGGTCCTCTCTACAGTCTCCATATGTAATCACCCATCATCTGTGATGTCATCACTATCAATCAATCAATCAATGATGGCAATGTTGTATGGTTGACCCTCCCTTTTGGATGACATGTCATTTTGTGATCATCCAATAAACTATTGTGGTCAGTTATGAATTGATTGTTGTCCACAGTGTCCTCTTCATCCTATTATCTCTGACTGCTCTAGATACTGCTCAATTATAATTAATATATTCAAGGAGAGAGAAAATCTTGTGCTACAGGCACACACACACACAAACACATATGTGTGTGCCCACACACAGTGGCACACACCATGTGTGTCTATCTCAATTGGGTCCATGAGTTTGTATGTAAAATAGAAAGATAAATGTAATACAGTTTTTTTCAATCACTTTGGTACTATTTTCACAAGTATGTGGTGGATTTGAAAAACTCTTAGTACAAAACTCCTAACTGGTAACACTTCTAACGCAGCCAGTCTTACATTTAAAGCCATCCATTGGCATTCATTTTGCTTGAAGACGTCTTTCACTAAAAAAAACAGAGATACAAAAAGTTTACTGTGAAATATAATGAAAACATAACATAAAAGGAAATCTTCTCAATTTAGCTGTTTTAACAACCAGTTAATCTAATTGCAAAACAAAATACAAGATAAATGTTTCAAAATTTCCCTTTGAAGTGCTGAAAGCAATATACTACAGTACTGTAAATTACAGTACATTACACTGTTTTCACGTTACAGTAGGTTATACACTTGCACTACCCATCAAAATGTCAATTTTCATCCCATGTGTGATCAAGGTGTGATCATTGAAGACATCTTCAACAATCATTGATGCAAAAAAATGACATGTTCAGATGTACTGTAATCAAATGTAGCATATGAAAGAAACAAATATAAGGAATGAAAGAAACAATGTTTAGCAGGTACTAGTTCGCGTCTTGAGCTTTTGGTTCTCATCGATTATATTGTACTTATGTACAGCACGTGTATTCTACATGAATCGTACCCATATGTATTGTACGTATTGTAGTGGTCTCAGCTGGTAAAAGCGTGACACTAGCAACACCATAGTTGTGGGTTTGATTCCCACTGGGGTCATATACCTGCTACAATGTTTTGGGTAGCCTTCCTTGCAACCAAGCTTTAACTTCCTGACTGATGTCTTGAGATGTTGCTTCAATATATCCACATAATTTTCCGCCTCATGATGCCATCTATTTGGTGAAGTGCACCAGTCCCTCCTGCAGCAAAGCACCCAACAACATAATGCTGCCACTCCTGTGCTTCACGGTTGGGATGGTGTTCTTTGACTTACAAGCCTCCCCCTTTTTCCTCCAAACATAACGATGGTCATTATGGCCAAACAGTTCTATTTTTGTTTCATCAGAACAGAGGACATTTCTCCAAAAGTACGATCTTTGTCCCCATGTGCAGTTGCAAACCATAGTCTGGCTTTTATATGGCGGTTTTGGAGCAGTGGCTTCTTCCTTGCTGAAAGCCTTTCAGTTTATGTCAATATAGGACTTGTTTTACTGTGGATATAGATACTTTTGTACCTTTTTCCTCCAGCATCTTTACAAGGTCCTTTGCTGTTGTTCTGGGATTGACTTTTCACACCAAAGTGCGTTCATCTCTAAGAGACAGAACCTTCCTTCCTGAGAGGTATGATGGCTGCATGGTCCCATGGTGTTTACACTTGCGTGCTATTGTTTGTACAGATGAACGTGGTACCTTCAGGCATTTGGAAATTGCTCCCAAGGAATGTGCTCCCAAGGAACCAGACTTGTGGAGGTCTACATTTTTTTTGAGGTCTTGGCTGATTTCTTTTGATTTTCCCATGATGTCAAGCAAAGAGGCACGGAGTTTGAATGTAGGCCTTGAAATACATCCACAGTTACACCTCCGATTGACTCAAATGATGTCAATTAGCCTATCAGTAGCTTCTAAAGCTGTGACATCATTTTTACAAGCTGTTTAAAGGCACAGTCAACTTAGTGTATGTAACCTTCTGACCCACTGGAATTGTGATACGGTGAATTATAAGTCAAATAATTTGTCTGTAAACAACAGTTGGCAAAATTACTTGTGTCATGCAGAAAGTAGATGCCCTTAACCAGCTTGTCAAACTATCGTTTGCTAACAAGAAATTTGTGGAGTGGTTGAAAAACGAGTTTTAATAACTCCAACCTAAGTGTTTGTAAACTTCAGACTTCAACTGAATATGAATGCTAGGGATGTGCATCTGTCCCTTTCAAGATTATTCAATGCATATCTAGACACATGGGCTCTGGTATGATACAGAAACGATATGTTTTAGTTTGAAACGATTTTTCCATTCAATCCAAATCTGCTGCTGATGGGTCTCATAAGCTGGTTCACTCTGAGATACATCTGTCTGAGCTGACTTCAGTGTGTGTGTGTGTGTGTGTGTGTGTGTGTGTGTGTGTGTGTGTGTGTGTGTGTGTGTGTGTGTGTGTGTGTGTGTGTGTGTGTGTGTGTGTGTGTAAAATAAAAAAGAAAGAAAAAATAATATATACTGTACACGGTAGACACCATGTTTATATTGGAAAAAGCAACACATTTAAAGCGAAACATCACATCTACGGTGATCTTGTTATGAAATGGAAGTTGTTTTCTGTTGGTGAGCTAACTTGTCCAACCAAAATGTAGGCTATATGTGTTGTCTTAAGGGGTGATTTTTTACGGGCTTTGGTTTTTCCATTTATATTTCGAGGTTAGCACGTTAGTACGTAGGGCACACAGATTGATGTCACCTCGTTAGTCAGTATGTGTTACACCTGTGCTGGCTTGTAAATCTTGTTAGTCGGAAGGTGTTTCAACAGTGCTGGTCCAGGGGATATTTAAGAGTGTCTGGTCCAGTGCTCCAGCTGTCTTGAGACATGTGGAAAGTTAACACCTCTAGTTGGCGGTCCCTATTTGATTTTTAGAAACACACTCCTTTATCTGATCTTCCCTGTTTTAGTTTTGCTCGCCATTTCAGTTTGCTTCTTGTCTTTAAGCTTGGTGTGGGTTTTTATTTTGTCTGCCTCTTGGGCAAATGTATTGGGCGCTAGCAGTGGGTGTCTTTGTTGTTGCTAGTCAACTTTCTGTGGACACCCCATGATTGTCTTTCAGAACCCCTCCTAAAACCCCACCTGTTTCGTTTTGGTTGTTGTCAGTGACTCTTTGTTAGTTTCCCATTCTCTTTTTGGTTTTCTTGCTGGGGAACGTAACAGAGCTAGTAATATATTAATATTTATCATTTACAAATGAGCTATGACATAGCTAATGGACATATAGCACAACTTTGGATTTTCCCATCTCAAAATCGAATGGTTTTGACCTATTGGAAGTTTTTACAGAGTGATTTCCTCTCGCCTCGGCCATGCAGTGCGCCTTGCAAAAGTGATTGCTGTCCTCATTATGAAATTATCAACTTTATGTTGTATATCTTAAAATGACCATATACACTGATTGTTTAAAGCAAAACTACCAAACACATTGCTGCTGGTAAACCTGAACAATCCAAATAAAAGTGTACTGTAAGCCCCGTTCAGCAGGTATAGCCAGATGAGAGTTCTATCCCCATTAGCTTATTTTTATTTTGGTCGAACTACATTTTCAACAGTGCATAGATAACAATAACCTAGGAAATGACATAGGTTGTCACTCAACTAATAAAGCCTAATATCACCATTTTATCATTTAAATGCTGAAGATGCTTCACAGATGTGCAAGATCAAAAACAGGCCGCCTACCTCATGTTGGTCAACTCACAAAGCTAGGCACAGTGCGCAGTAGGTGTGGATATGACAGAGTCAGACTATAACACCATAACCAATGGGGGCAGGCCAGACTGACGATAACACCATAACCAATGGGACAAGCCAGACTGACGATAACACCATAACCAATGGGACAGGCCAGATTGACGATAACACCAAAACCAATGGGACAAGCCAGACTGATGATAACACCATAACCAATGGGACAGGCCAGACTGACGATAACACCAAAACCAATGGGACAAGCCAGACTGACGATAACACCATAACCAATGGGACAAGCCAGACTGACGATAACACCATAACCAATGGGACAAGCCAGACTGACGATAACACCATAACCAATGGGACAGGCCAGACTGACGATAACACCAAAACCAATGGCGGAAGGCCAGACTGATATTATTCCCAGTGGAGTTGATAGATAGACACTCACTCTAACTATTCCTGTACCTTCTCACTCAAATCTAGTTTTGTTTGAGAGGTTAGATATCAAAATAAAATTAAAGAAATGTGAAATAGAAGTGGTGATGCTATGTTTAATACCAAAACCACACACACACAGACACACACACACACACACTCCCCATTCCCAATATAATTGCTTCTGTTAAGGTTTCCTAAATAATTTTTATTTGACAACAAATCAACATCCATTGCTACATCATTCCATCTCAATTACTTACATTTACATTTACATTTAAGTCATTTAGCAGACGCTCTTATCCAGAGCGACTTACAAATTGGTGCATACACCTTATGACAACCAGTGGAACAGCCACTTGCATCTAAATCTTGTTGGGGGAGAAAGGGGGGGGTGAGAAGGATTACTTACCCTTACTTACCCTATCCTAGGTATTCCTTGAAGAGGTGGGGTTTCAGGTGTCTCCGGAAGGTGGTGATTGACTCCGCTGTCCTGGCGTCGTGAGGGAGTTTGTTCCACCATTGGGGGCCAGAGCAGCGAACAGTTTTGACTGGGCTGAGCGGGAACTGTACTTCCTCAGTGGTAGGGAGGCGAGCAGGCCAGAGGTGGATGAACGCAGTGCCCTTGTTTGGGTGTAGGGCCTGATCAGAGCCTGGAGGTACTGAGGTGCCGTTCCCCTCACAGCTCCGTAGGCGAGCACCATGGTCTTGTAGCGGATGCGAGCTTCAACTGGAAGCCAGTGGAGAGAGCGGAGGAGCGGGGTGACGTGAGAGAACTTGGGAAGGTTGAACACCAGACGGGCTGCGGCGTTCTGGATGAGTTGTAGGGGTTTAATGGCACAGGCAGGGAGCCCAGCCAACAGCGAGTTGCAGTAATCTTGTTGTTTTCTTTCCTGATTTAAGCATTAATAGAAATACACTAACAAAATTACACAGTGTTTGTTTTGAAGATTTGATATAATGTGAGTTGACACCGATATCTCCTAGGTCTTAGTTTTGGTCTGCACACAGTTTCTTAAAGTGGAGTAGCATTGAATAACATCACATTTATGATGGTCTTGCTTTGTTGTTCTGGAAAATAGCATTGATCGAACTTCAGCAATCAATCAATGTTCCTCTGCATTATCCTTACGCCTCACAACTATATTGTAACTGCTCATCATGGTTTCAATAAAATGAAGGAGAAATGGATTATTGAAGTTAATTTACATTCAGGGACATCTGTTCAACAGCTGCAAAGTCAGCCTTAAAGCGGCAATCTGCAATTTGTACAGTGCCTTGCAAAAGTATTCATCCCTCTTAGCGTGTTTCCTATTTTGTTGCATTACAACCTGTGATTTAAATAGATTTTTAATTGGATTTCATGTCATGGACATGCACAAAATAGTCCAAATTGGTGAAGTGATGTCATGCATAGGTGTAATAGGTGGCAGGGAAGTCAGGCGCAGGAGAGTCAAATGGAGTGTAAAATGGAGTCTTTTAATAAAGTCCACGGAGTATGCTCCATAACACTAAACGTACATAAACAAACAAACATGGGTACGAGGACCCGACGCTCACCTAATACAACAAACACACTGCACTGACAATAAAACAATCTCTGACAAAGACATGAGGGGAAACAGAGGGTTAAATACACAACAGGTAATGAATGGGATAGAAAACAGGTGTGTGGGAAGACAATACAAAACCAATGGAAAATGAAAAAAGGATCAATGATGGCTAGAAGACCGGTGACGTCGACCGCCGAGCACCGCCCGAACAAGGAGAGGCAACGACTTCGGCAGAAGTCGTGACAAGTGAAATAAAAAAAATGACTTGTTCCAAAACATTCCCCAAAATAAAAAACTTAAAAGTGGTGTGTGCATATGTATTCACCGCCTTTGCTATGAAGCCCCTAAATAAGATCTGGTGCAACCAATTACCTTCAGAAGTCACATCATTAGTTAAACAAAGTCCACCTGTGTGCAATCGAAGTGGTCACATGATCTGTCACATGACAGGTGCTTCTATACCTGCATTGCTTGCTGTTTGGGGTTTTAGGCTGTGTTTCTGTACAGCACTTTGAGATATCAGCTGATGTACGAAGGGCTATATAAATGCATTTGATTTGATTTGATTTGATCTCAGAAAATACACACCTGTTGTGAAAAGCCCCAGTCTGCAACACCACTAAGCAAGGCGCACCGCACCACCAAGCAAGCGACACCATGAAGACCAAGGAGCTCTCCAAACAGGTCAGGGACAAAGTTGTGGAGAACAGATCAGGGTTGGGTTATAAAAAAAGATCAGAAACTTTGAACATCCCACGGAGCACCATTAAATCGATTATTAAAAAATGGAAAGAATATGGCACCACAACAAACCTGCCAAGAGAGGGCCCGCCCACCAAAACTCACGGACCAGGCAAGGAGGGCATTATTCAGAGAGGCAACAAAGAGACCAAAGATAACCCTGAAGGAGCTGCAAAGCTCTACGGATTGGAGAATCTGTCCATAGGACCACATAGCTGGGCTTTACAGAAGAGTGTTTGGTGTTCACCAAAAGACATGTGGGAGACTCCCCAAACACATGGAAGAAGGCACTCTGGTAAGATGAGACTAAAATTGAGGTTTTTGGCCATCAAGGACAATGCTATGTCTGGCAAAAACCCAACACCTCTCATCACCCCGAGAATATCATCCCCACAGTGAAGCGCGGTGGTGGCAGCATCATGCTGTCATTATCATGACGTTTTTCATTGGCAGTGACTGGGAAACTGATCAGAATTGAAGGAATGATGGATGGCGTTAAATACAGGGAAATTCTTGAGGGAAACCTGTTTCAGTCTTCCAGAGATTTGAGACTGGGACAGAGGTCCATCTTCCAGCAGGACAATGACCCTAAGCATACTGCTAAAGCAACACTCAAGCAGTTTAAGGGGAAACATGTAAAGGTCTTGGAATGGCCTAATCAAAGCCCAGACCTCAATCCAATTTAGAATCTGTCGTATGACTTGCTGTACTCCAGCGGAACCCATCCAACTTGAAGGAGCTAGAGCAGTTTTGCCTTGAAGAATGGGCAAAAATCCCAGGGGCTAGATGTGCCAAGCTTATAGAGACATACCCCAAGAGACTTACAGCTGTAATTGCTGCAAAACGTGGCTCTACAAAGTACTGCATTTGGGGGGGTGAATATTTATGCACGCTCAAGTTATCAGTCTTATGCACGCTCAAGTTATCAGTCTTATGCACGCTCAAGTTATCAGTCTTATGCACGCTCAAGTTATCAGTCTTATGCACGCTCAAGTTATCAGTCTTATGCACGCTCAAGTTATCAGTCTTATGCACGCTCAAGTTGTTGTCTTATTTCTTGTTAGTTTCACAAGAGAAAATATTTTGCATCTTCAAAGTGGTAGGAATGTTGTGTAAATCAAATGGTACAAAATAGGAAAAATGCCAAGTTGGTTAATACTTTCTCAAGCCACTCTACATCAATTGTTTTACTTTTAAATTAATGATATATACCCATTGGTTCTTAAAGAATACAACTTGCAAATGCCTCATGAGCTTAGTTCAACTGTCGTACCCCATCAGAACCCTAAATATAGGCTTGGTTTAGTCCATTGTTAGTAAACAATGTAGACAAACACTAGAGACTCAAAACATGGGTAAAACTATAATTTTGATATCAAGCTGGTCAGCCCTTGCATCCATAGCTTTGTCTATAATGTGAGTTATATTTCTCCAGACCCATTTCTTTATCTTCTCCTTAGAGTGTAAAGAATGAAAGGATGTGAAATGAAATTAGATCTCTTTGAAAACATGTCTTTTATGCATGTGAGTCATGGCGTGCCAAACATGCAATCAGAACTGAATAATAAAGAACATGTCAGAGGGCAACTAAAGTCGTTCTATAATGACTTTGCTCATAATGAGGAGTTTAGAAGCAAAGAGATACTTTGTGCTGGTATGTCAGGCCTTTTCTATGAATATTCTGTAACGTAAAACATTTTGTATTCAACATGTTGATCCCTCCAATCGAAACCAGGAATGAAGGTAGAATGTTCCTGATCGGAACCAGAAATCTCAACTTTTTAATTCCTTGTTTTCTGTTGCGCTGAATACCAACGTATGTATTTACCTGCAATTCTACCTGCGGTGATATTTTAAAAAGTGTTTTAAAACAAAGAAACAGCCCCTGTTATCGTATGGGACCATAGTACCTCTGATGGGAAGCATTAATTGTTAGAAAGGATGATGCAATTGCAGATCAAAGTTAGAGCTGAAGAGGAACTTGCCAGCTTTCATTGAAGGTTAGAAAACACCCACCGGCTTCATAGTTTACGAGCTAATCATAATTTAATTTGGAATTTATTTAATCACAGAATCCAGACTTTAGGATGCCTACTTGTCATCTCTCTATGAGGCTCTGGCACTAGGCTCTGTGTGCACTCTTAGAAGAAGAAACAAATCTGTTTTAGAACCTAAAAGGTTTGAACTACTTTGTAACAAGGGATTTGTTACAACTTGCAACACAATTACATGAACTTCTAACGCGGCTGCGTGGCGTTTGTCAGAATTAAAGTCGGATGTAATTTTGTTGTGTCCAAAGGCAATGTCCACGATTAGGTAATGCAATGAGCTGCTTGTGGATTTGACAGCTCTAACGCCTTTCCAACTCCGACATCGCCAAAACAACTGCTATGCGGATGTCTGCTAGCGCGGACCTGATAGAATCTGGCTCTAAAATGTTCCCGATACCCTATGGCCAACATACTCCATGAGAGAATATTTATGAAGCTGTCTCCTAAACTAAAGCGTGGTACTTTCTGTCTTCTAGTGGTTCGATAGAAGATAATGGACAATACATCTGTAACACTGTTCAGTCTCCTCTGCTGATGTGTTCTTGCTCCAAGTCTTTGTTAGTGTAATAAAATCTGTGCTATTGTCAGTGGGATGCCATATATCTCACAGCTCTCTCAAATGCAATACAGAATCTCCACCAATAAAACCATTATTCCAATAGATTTTAGAAGGTTGAATATTCATTACATTCTTTCCTCATGCTATCAAAGAACACCCATCTGTTAGTTAACACAATAAAGTTACATTGAATTTTAGACACATTTAAAGCCCGGCTGCTGTTCCAAATCATGTATGAGCAGAGCCAATAGAGCTCTGAGAATCTTCTTGTTTGTTTAATCTATACCTGCAATGTACTACCAAACTATATACACACACTAATCCACAGCTACTACATATTGTAAACACGTTCATTACACAACAGTATGTATTGCAGATAGTTAATACAGAGCTGCTGGTGATAAACAGTCATAAATCCAGGCTGTCCTTTAAAACATTCACAAATCACAGTGACCTCAGTTAGTTACTCTGTCATTACTCACAAGGCTGTGGTTCAATTCCAGCATGGTGAGTCTCCCCAACCCCCCTCTCTCATTACCCTCTATTGACAGGCAGGGAGAAGCAGCAGAAATCGGGGAGAACCAGCGTCTTCTCTTCCTCTTCAAACACACTTTCTTATATGGGACAGAAATTAAAAGATACTTGCAAAAAAATGACAAGGTAAATAAATGTATTATTACATAATGATAACCAAGTAAATACCAGTGGAACCATCACTGTAAAATTAGGCCCTTTCTCTCCATCTCTAATGGACAGATTTACTGTTGTGACAGATTTCCAAACAAGGAGAGGAGAGCAACACCAGGGACAAAACTTCATTTTTTGCAGCGACACCCGTACCCTGGTCTCCTCACTCCTACCTGAAAAACACATCTAGGCAGAGCATAGAAAGTGGAGGGTATTACAAAGGATTTCAATTTCAGTGCAGTCCACACAGTATATTTTATTTTTTAAATATACACTACCGCTCAAAAGATTGGGGTCACTTAGAAATGTACTCGTTTTTTTAAAGAAAATCAATTTTTTTGTCCAATAAAATAACATCAAATTGATCAGAAATACAGTGTAGACATTGTTAATGTTGTAAATGACTATTGTAGCTGGAACCGGCTGATTTTTATGGAATATCTACATAGGCGTACAGAGGCCTAGGCGTTATCAGAAACCATCACTCCTGTGTTCCAATGGCACGGTGTGTTAGCTAATATTTTTTTTTACTTTAGTTTATTTAGTAAATATTTTTGAACTCTATTTTATTGGTTAAAGGGCTTGCAAGTAAGAATTTCACGGTAAGGGTTAGACCTGTTGTATTCAGTCTACACCTGTTGGATTTAACAAGTGGCATCAATAAGGGATCATAGCATTCACCTGGATTCAACTGGTCAGTCTATGTCATGGAAAGAGCAGGTGTCCTTAATGTTTTGTATACTCAGTGGATGTAGGCTTTCTATAGGCTCCCTGTCCTCTCTGTCCAATGACTATTTCATTGTATACTGTTTGTGATATGAATTTCTTCTTTAAGTATTTCTTTATTCTTCAAGTTCCAATTGACTCTCATATAGTAAAGAATGTCCCAGATGAATTCGAAGAAGCCACTGAGCCAGAGGGATTAGAGACTGAGTCTGAGTTCTCTCTCACTTTCACGGTTCTGACGAAGTCAGTCTCCAAGTCCCACCTCACATTGGTTTGTGAAAACTTGTCAGGGTATATTTGCAGTGCTAGTGTGTAATGGAAAGTTGTGTGTAATTTGGGGCTGAAGGAAGGAATCCAAAAACACACACACACACACACACACACACTCACAAACAAACACACACACACACACACACACACACACACACACACACACACACACACACACACACACACACACACACACACACACACACACACACACACACACACACACACACACACACACACACACACACACACAAGAGCCCTGTGGAGTAGTAGGCACCACGTCTCATTAAAACTCTTCTGTTCATGACCATGGTTGGTGCTGTGATGATGATTGCTCATTGGGCTGTCACCGTGGCCACGAGCAGGAGGACTCGATTAGTGTTTTTTTTTATTTTTAAAAGCAGTCCTGTCTCCTCAAGCACCCTGCCCACACACACACACACACACACACACACACACACACACACACACACACACACACACACACACACACACACACACACACACACACACACACACACACACACACACACACACACATTGAAGTCAGCTCAGACATATGTATCTCCTCCTAATGAATAGACTGGTACATGGAGAAGTTATGTCATTTAGAATGCTGCTGTACTAGTACAAAAACTGACACAGGAAGAAATCTCATTGTTTTCTTATTTCAGCAGTGGTGTATTATACATGTTCACTCATTTGACTATCAGACTAATTGTAAAGCATTTCCCATTCCAGCGAACTTATACTGTAGCTGTTCTGGAAAGAGCCAAGAACTTGAAAGGAATGTATATCTTCCTCAATGAGGACTATCCAGAAGTTGTATGACAGAAGAGGAAAGAACTTATCCCAGCCATGAAAGCTGCCAGAGTGTGTGTAAACATTGCTTACATTCGATATGTCAGGTTCATTGTCTACCCTCCCTCCCAAAAGCCTGTAAGTGATGAGAGAGCCAAGCCTATGTGTTCGTAGCTTCAACACACTTACACACCTACACACATCAACCGATTAATGGACTGCGGAATGTGTCACACCCTGATCTGTTTCACCTGTCTTTGTGCTTGTCTCCACCCCCCTCTAGGTGTCCCCCATCTTCCTCACTATCCCCAGTATATTTATACCTGTGGTCTCTGCTTATCTGTTGCCAGTTCGCTTTGTTTCGTCAAGCCTACCAGCGTTTTTTACTGTGCTCTTTTCTGTCCCTAGTTCCTGTTTTCTAGTTTTCCCAGTTTTTGACCATTCTGCCTGCCCTGACCCTGAGCCTGCCAGTCGATCTGTACGTTGTCACACCACCCTGGATTATGGACCTCTTCCTGCCCTGACCCTGACCCTGCCTGCCATTCTGTACCTTTCGGACTCTGCTCTGGACTACTGACCTCTGCTTGCCCTTGACCTGTATGGTTAAAAACTGTAAGGTTGAAAGAGATGGGGCCAAACAGAGAGTGGCTAATAAGTCTGGCTACACATCTCTGGCTGACTTTCTGCAGATTGAGAAATTAAGTTTTTTAAATTTAACTAGTCAAGGCAGTTAAGAACATTCATATTTACAATGACGGTCTACATCGGGCAAACCCAGACGACGCTGTGCCAATTGTGTGATGCCCTATGGAAATCCAAATCACAGCCGGTTGTGATACAGCCTGGAATTGAACCAGGGTGTCTGTAGTGACACCTCTAGCACTGCAATGCAGTACCTTAGACTTCTGCATCACTCGGGAGATCAGTGACTAAACTCAACAAAAAGAAGAAGAAACTGTATTATGAAGCCTGTCACGTTCTGACCTTTATTTCCTTTGTTTTTGTATTTATTTAGTATGGTCAGGGCGTGAGTTGGGATGGGCAGTCTATGTTTGTTTTTCTATGATTTGGGGATTTGTATGTTTCGGCCTAGTATGGTTCTCAATCAGAGGCAGGTGTCATTAGTTGTCTCTGATTGAGAATCATACTTAGGTAGCCTGGGTTTCACTGTTTGTTTGTGGGTGATTGTCTATGTTAGTTGCTTGTGTCAGCACAGTTCTCATTATAGCTTCACGGTCGTTATTTGTTTGTTTTTGTATAGTTTGTATTCAGTGTTCAGTGCTTTCTTTAATTAAATATTCATCATGAACACATACCACGCCGCATTTTGGTCCTCCGATCCTTCTCGCCTCTCCTCTTCGGATGAAGAGGAGGACGACCGTGACAAAGCCAAGATCAATGATATAAAGAATGATGGGAAAAAAACTTTGGAGCACTTTAAATGAAATTAGGGGCCATCTTTCATCGAATCAGATGGCTTATTCATCACAAAACCATTTGATGTTGGCAATTATTTGTACGATTACTTCATTGGCAAAGTCGGCACACTTAGGCAGGGAATGCCAGCAACAAATATTGAGCCATCGTACTAATGCGTAAAAAAACTAATAATTTAAGAAAAGCATTACAAGTTTGTGTTTTGCAAAGTTAGTGTGGGAGAGGTATAACAATTATTGTTATCAATAGGTCCAGAAGGTGTATCTCTCTGGTCACCCCCAAAGCCAATTCCTCTTTGGCCGCCTTTACTTCCAGTTCTCTGCTGCCAATGACTGAAACAAACTGCAAAAATCACTGAAGCTGAAGACTCATATCTCCCTGACTAGCTTTAAGCACCAACTGTCAGAGCAGCTCACAGATCACTGCTCCTGTACATAGCCCATTGTAAATAGCCCATCCATCTACCTCATCCCCATACTGTATTTATTTATTTATCTTGCTCCTTTGCACCCCAGTATCTCTACTTGCACATTCATCTTTTGCACATCTATCACTCCAGTTTTTAATTGGTATATTGTAATTACTTTGCCACCATGGCCTATTTATTGCCTTAACTCCCTTATCTCACCTCATTTGCACACACTGTATATAGTTTTTTTTCTACTGTATTATTGACTGTGTTTGTTTATTCCATGTGTAACTCTGTGTTGTTGTGTGTCGAACTGCTCTGCTTTATCTTGGCCAGGTCGCAGTTGTAAATGAGAACTTGTTCTCAATTAGCCTACCTGGTTAAATAAAGGTGAAATTATAAATAAATGAATAATGACAAATCTCCTGTCATTGACAACTTAGATGGAAAGCTACTAAGGATGGTAGCTGACTCTACAGCCATTCCTTTCTGTCATATCTTTAATTTGAGCCTAGAAGAAAGTATTTGTCCTCAGGCCTGAATGGAAGCCAAAGTTATTCTGCTACCTAAGAGTGGTAAAGCGACCTTTACTGGTTCTAACAGCAGACCTATCAGCTCGCTGCCAGCTCTTAGAAAACTGTTGGAAAAAACTGTCCTTGATCAATTACATTGCTATTTCTCTGTAAACAAATTAAAAACAGACTTTCAGCACGCTTATACTGAAGGGCACTCGACATGTACAACACTGACACAAATATCTGATGATTGGTCAAGGAAATAAGAAGATTGTGGGAGCTGTACTGTTAGATTTGAGTATAGTCTTTGACATTATTGACCATGACCTGTTGTCGAGAAAACGTATATATTATGTATTTTCATCTTCTGCCATATTGTGGATTCAGAGCTATCTATCTAAAAGAACTCAGAGGGGTTTTTATGGAAACTTCTCTAATGTCAAATATGCTTTCCCAAAACCATAGCCCTCACCTTAAGCCTTCGGAATGAATACCTAAACTTAACCCTTTGAGGTGTTTCTGTTTAAACCCTGTAACCACACGGCATGAACTCTGTATCAATGTTTTAATGGATAAAAAATTGAAAACTATGAGATCAAGTTGCAGGTAATACATGGGTGACATACAGAATGCATTATCCTACAGTTAAGCATCAGTGATATGATCTATGGTGAACGGTATAAGCAGTTTGAACGACAATCTAACTATATTCCTCCATGCTGTTCTCTCATTACTTTCCTGTCTCACTCTCTTGGTTCTCATTATGTTTCTTCGTTCTGTCTGCAGAGGAAAATAACTCAGGTGCAAAAAGAGCTCTGTTGGCTCACCAACTCATCATTTATCAGAGGCTGCTCTGTTTGTTGGCTTTCTAGACACAGATATATATATATATTTACCTTTATTTAACTAGGCAAGTCAGTGAAGAACAAATTCTTATTTTCAATGACAGCCTAGGAACAGTGGGTTAACTGCCTGTTCATGGGCAGAATGACAGATTTGTACCTTGTCAACTCGTGGATTTGAACTTGCAACCTTCTAGTTACTAGTCCAACACTCTAACCATTAGGCTACCCTGCATATGATTACTCAGCAGCAGCAGTCTGGGCTGGTTCACTGGCAGCCGTTGGTTGTTGGGTGACACCATGCCCCCACTCTGAGGGAAGAGGCTGGGGGCATCTGGGGGCATCTGTACACTCAACAGCAGTGTGTGTGTGCGTGCTGCGTCTTGGCATGCTGTCAGCCTGGCTGTCACCTCTGATCCCATAACCTCTGAACTGGTCCATATAGCTACAGTAGAATGCTGCTGAGTGCCAAAGCTGAGCTAGGCTAACCCAGTGAAGAACTGTCACTAGGAGAAGTACAAAATAATACAACCCCTACTGGTCGTTAGTGGAAAGGCCATCGCTAATGATAATTGCTAACTTTCAAAGGCTATGGGCTGTGTCCCAAATGGCATCCTCTTCCCATTGTAGTGCACTAGTCCATATGGATCTGGTCAAATGTAGTGCACTATAAAGGGAATAAGGTGCCATTTGGGACAGTACCTGGTTCTGTTCTGACAGTCATCAGTGTGGGTTGCTGTGGTGAGTCAGAGATAGGACAGCTAATGATGGTTATCTTATCTGCTCTCTGTGGAAAGACTTTTCTTTGGCTCATTTGCACTGAAAGACTATAAGACTATAAGTATGAGAGAAAATGTCAAGATTTCAAATTACACCTTTGGATAAGAGGATGTTTAAAAAGCATGTTTAAAGATGATGTTAAAAAAAAGTGTATCTTAAAAGAAAAAAATTAAGACCCTTGCCTTGATTGCACTATCAAACACACTTGTCTTTTCTTACTAGCACTGGCTTTGGATATAGGTATATGTGGTTGTCTCACTAAGCTATCTTCAGATGGATGCACAAACTGTAAGTCACTCTTGATGAGAGCGTCTGCTAAATGACTAAAATGTCAAATGTAATTCCTCAAGTTAAGTTAAAATGATTGATGACAAGCTGATATTTTCCCAAGAGAATGTTTGACGTGCATATCTGATGGTAAGCCGTTTATGAGATGGTTGGTTTCTTGGTGAATGAGATGAGCTAGTTATTCGCTTTGCAAAATCCTTCTGATTCCATACCTGAATCTAAAATTAGGCTTGGATTATTCATAGAAGCTTTCCCTTTTATCTCCATAAAAAAAACACTAATCTCCCAATGTATTATGCAGCACAATATACGTTATGCATGACCACATATCAATAAATGACTTAATGACTTGTATGCCTCAAACACACCAAATGTCGCCCCAACACCCATGCACATAAACACTCTCAAACACACACACACACACACACACACACACACACACACACACACACACACACACACACACACACACACACACACACACACACACACACACACACACACACACACACACACACACACACACACATTTTATATAATTCAACAAATACTGCATTTTGAAAGACAAAATAGAAATTCACTTTTTACTTTCAATAATTAGCTGTGTCTCAAATGGCACCCATAGTGCTCTCGTCAAAATAATTGCACTATGTAGGGAATATGGTGTCATTTAGGATGCAGTCATGTCACATGCTAAGGTGTTGAGACTAAATTGTATGCCAAAAACCATTGATTGCAAAGTTAAACAAACCATACAACTCTAAGCACAATAACTACTTTCAAAAATGTCCACTGAAAATTTTTCAAAAACTCATATACTCGAAGAATAGTGTAGATGAAATGTTTTGTAACAGAATGACTGTAAAATCACCCTCAGTTTTTTATTTTACGAAGTTTTCCAAAAACCCAATCAAGAACACATTTTGTTGGTACAGACCGGATCAAATCTGAACCAATCTTAGGACACCGTAAAGCACAGTACAGCACAGAAGAGTAGAGTAGTGTAACGTTCCGTACAGTATCGTTCAGAACAGTTCAGTTCACTACAGTACAGTACAATAGAGGGCTGGTGTTATGGGCGGGTCTTAGGGGGCCTGGCCTACCCTACCATACCTCCTTGCCCGTCCAAATAAAATTTTGAAATATTGATCATTTATTTGCCGAGACAAGCGGTGACAGAAAGACGAATCAATCTCAGCTAAAGCATCCAAGCGAGCGTAACAGCGCCCCTATGTCTCAGTATGTGTAGACCATGTATCCGATGCTGTATGGACCAAAAGAGTATGGCTTGTCATACTATTTCTGTCCAGACAGCATCAGATATATGGGTTACATATAGAGGGACACTGTTTCGCTCGGTCGGATGCTTTCTCTGGTGATATTGTTTCAGCAGAGAGGAAGAGCTCACTCTCGCCAAAATCTGTCTAATATAAGCCCAAAGCTTTTCAATGGGAATAATGTGCAGACCTCAGCTTGTCACCTGCCTTCCTGCCTTTGGGACAAAGACTCACATTTTTAGGGCAGAGACATTAAAATCGCATCATTATATACAGATCTCTGGTTTCAGCCTCAGAAAGGAAAGTTGGCAGGTGCACAGTGCACTTTAAGGATGCTGGATTGCCCTAAAGTAAATGGATGCTTCCTCAAATTATGTAATTACTACTGTCTAAATAAAATAATTCAAAATACACTACATAACCAAAAGTATATGGACACCTGCTCGCCGAACATAACACGTCCTGGCCATAGAGAGGCTTTTATTCTCTATTTTGTTTAGGCCAGAGTGTGACTAGAGTGGGCGGTCTAGTTTCTTTATTTCTATGTTTTCTATTTCTTTGTGTTTGGCCGGGTGTGGTACTCAATCAGAGGCAGCTGTCTATCGTTGTCTCTGATTGAGAATCATACTTAGGCAGCTTTTTCCCACCTGTGTTTTGTGGGTAGTTATTTTCTGTTTTCTGTTTCTGCACCTGACAGAACTGTTCGGTTTTGTTCCACCTTGTTATTTTGTTCCAGTGTTCAGTGTGTGTGGCTCTCTGTTATTTTCAGTTTGAATAAAGAATCATGAACACGTACCACTTTGTTCCGATCCTTCTTCGTCAGACGAGCGTTACAGAACATCTCATTCCAAAATCATGGGCATAAATATGGAGTTGGTCCCCCCTTTGCTGCTATAACAGCCTCCACTCTTCTGGGAAGGCTTTCCACTAGATGTTGGAACATTGCTGCTCGGACTTGCTTCCATTCAGCCACACCAGCATTAGTGAGGTCGGGCACTGATGTTGGGTGATTAGTCCTGGCTCGCAGTCGGCGTTCCAATTCATCCCAAAGGTGTTCCATGGGGTTGAGATCAGGGCTCTGTGCAGGCCAAGAGCACCGATCTCGACAAACCATTTCTGTGTGGACCTCACTTTGTGCACGGGGGGCATTGTCATGCAGAAACAAGTAAGGGCCTTCCCAAACTGTTGCCACAAAGATGCCAGCACAGAATAGTCTGGAATGTATGCTGTAGTGTTAAGATTTCCCTTTACTGTAACTAAGGAGCCTAGCCTGAAGCATGTGGCTCTGAACCATGAAAAACAGCCCCAGACCATTATTCCTCCTCCACCAAACTTGTTGGCACTAGGCATTCGGGCAGATATTGTTCTCCTGACATCCGCCAAACTCAGATTGATCCTTCAGACTGCCAGTGAAGCGTGATTCATCACTCCAGAGAATGCATTTCCACTGCTCCAGAGTCCAATGGCGGTGAGCTTTACAACACTCCAGCCAACACTGGAGTAGTGTAACTCACCATGTACACCACAGATTTTTCTTCACCTTACGCAAGTCAACAAAAAATGTACACATTTTTACGGTCTGTTTTTTTTTACATCCATTGCAAATGATAGTTCCTCAGTATTTGAAAAATCTTTCCAACACACCCGGCCTCGATAATCACCAAGCCTCGATGTGAAAGAGCAAAATATCATCATCTGATGATCCCATAGATCGAGTGGAAACGTCATTAAAAAATGCTCTCTGTTCTGAGCCCACTGGCACAGGAACCTCTGAGGGCCCGGAATAGGCAAGTTGATATGATGTTGCAAGTTCGCTAGTGGGAGCTTCAGACCATACAAAGTGATGATTTGATACAATGTTGCACTTCACTAGCAATATCTCAAGTCAAGACAGATAGAGAGGGAGGCAGACCTGTGCAGTAGAGAGATGAATGTGATTGAAAGAACCAGAATTTTCATCAGGATATTTTCTATATTTTACTTGTCGTCTTTAGGCCTAGGTATTTTACTTAGTTGACAATGGACGTTATAGGTCTACTGTTGCATCTAGGCCTACTGCTGCAGCTATGCTTTCATTTCTTTAGCTGCCAATGGATCACAGTGTATCAATGTGTCCATATAGCAGAGGCTCGTGCTCTTTTGCTATAGTTGAATTTACATTTTTTGATTTGTATCGTATTACTTCAGATTTGTATGATTAACCATGTGACAATGATTTTGAGAAACGAAAACATTATTTTAGACTACTATTACAGCCATTACAAAAAAAATTGCACTAGATTGTCACTATATTCTACACTACATTTCTTTACTGTACTGTACTGTACTAAAATCTACTCTACTGTAGAGTACTGTACTGTACTGATATATACGCTACTCTTCTTGTCTTTACTGTACTGTCATGTGTTGTCCAATCTTGTGCAACATAGATGTCAATGATTGGTTCAGATTTGGACTGGACAAATTTCAGCTACATTTCAATGTCCATGGACGTCCGGTTGCAGTTGGTGCTCAGTGGGTAAGGATGCTGGTAACAGTAAATGGAAAGAGAGTGGGCTCATGGGTCAGTGTCATTAAGAGCCAGAAGAGGTGATATTAACTGGAGAGAGGAGAAAGAGAGACTGGTAGAGAGACAGGGGGAGAGATAGGGAGGGGTTGTCCAAACTGTTTTCATAATTATGAACTGGACACAACAGTATGCCAGTGGGAGGACAGTAGGGGACCCAAATGTGGTTTATGACTTCTATCATTTCCTATTTTAGCCAATTCAATTGCAGTCATTGTGTTACAGATTTTTCAGTCATTCTGTTTGTGATTTCATTTTAATCACTTAATAAATCATAAACAACATTTTATCAGTAAAAACACTATAACAAATGAGAGGTCTACCTTTACTTGTTACTTCTATGAACTTTAATTATCCTCACTCCTCATGTGGGGGAGAGATGTTTAAACATCTTGAAGATGTGAAGGCTTTTGTAACAGAATGTCAAGACACTAGGCAAAATGTCTTAAATGTACAGAAGGCAAATCATTTCAGCTAAATATAAATGTTGATTTAATTGGCAAGGGTGTTAACTGCAACATTATTATGTTTTAAAGTATTTATAATATCTGTTAAGACTTTTTCTGATAGTTTTCTAAGACCCCTTTACATCTGATCAGAAATCAAATCTTTTGCTTATTCCAAATTTTAGGATAGAAGATAGTTCAAAATGTACATACGCATTAATTTAAAATATATGTGTATACATTTGACACCAAATTTGATGTGCTCCTATGAACTTCACGTGGTGCTCATGAATCCTTTTACATGGAAATGGCCATCAGGGTTGGGGACACAGGAGGCTGCTGAGGGGAGAACGGCTCATAGTAATGTCTGGAACGGAGCATTTGGAATGGAATTAAACACACGAAACCCATGTGTTCTCTGTATTTGGTACCATTCCACTAATTCCACTCTAGCCATTTCCACGAGCCCATCCTAGAGGGGTTGGGTTAAATGTTGAAGACACATTTCAGTTGAAAACATTCAGTTGGACAACTGACTAGGTATACCCCTTTCCCTTTCCCAATTAAGGTGCCACCAACCTCCTGTGGTTGGGGAGTAACGGATTACAATATATTTTTTACTGTAATCCATTACTTTACCATCAAAAATGTTGTCAGCAGATTACAGATACTTTTAACAAAACGTCCTCCCCCTTCCTGCTAGGATTACTTTGAACCTTTTACTGCAGTGGGCTAAATCAGGATCACACAGAGTGTTTCTTGGTCTTAGTCTTAAACAAATCTACTTTGTAACAAAAGTATACATAGATGATGGATGGTGGTTATGGGCTTAAGAAAAAACAGATACATGTACCATGTCAGATATAGAGTTGAAATGTGTTCGATTTTGACTGTGCTTCGCAATATTGAACGTTATCAAAATCACAGACGACTGAAATATAACAACGCTCAACATTTAAACATCAGATTTGCGGCAGGTTTTTAAACAATGTTTATTAATTATGAAATGTTTAAAAAAAATATGAAGAACATTCCACCCATTTTTAAATATTTTTTATGTCACCTTTATTTAACCAGGTAGGCTAGTTTAGAACAAGTTCTCATTTACAACTGCAACCTGGCCAAGATAAAGCAAAGCAGTTCGACACAAACAACAACACAGAGCTACACATGGAATAAACAAACATACAGTCAATAACACAATAGAAAAGTCTCTATATAGTGCATACAAATGAGGTAAGATGAGGGAGGTACGGCAATATATAGGCCATAGTGGCAAAATAATTACAATTAAGCAATTAAACACTGGAGTGATAGATGTGCAAAAGATGAATGTGCAAGTCATAACCGTCCAGAGTAGTGATGCTGAACGGGCGGGCAGGTGCGGACAGTGATCGGTTGAAGAGCATGCATTTAGTTTTATGAGCCATTAGGCCACTAGAGGGTGATTTGGTTATTTGACTGCAGGAAAGGGCTACATTGAGAAAGGATGTTTGTGCAATTATATATGTATTTTTAAACCTTTTTGTTTTCTCAATGACATTCAAATCAGCATTAAAAAAGGAGCAAGTTGGGCCTCCTGAGTGGCACAGCTGTCTAAGCAACTGCATCGCTGTGCTAGGGGCGTCACTACAGACCCAGCAGCCGGCCGCGACCGGGAGACCCATGAGGTGGTGCACAATTGGCCCAGCGTCGTCCGGGTTACTATAAAAGGGTTGTCACGACTAGAAAGAATCTGAGCTAATATCCTGCTATTCTACACATTTTGCCATGAGGATGAGAGAAAATGTTTCCTGTCATTGTAAATATTTATTTGATAGGTTGCAAACATTTCTGAGTGTGTCCCAAATTTCATCACTGAGTCAAACAGATCAAGAGACATAATCATGTGCCCATTATAGCGCCACCTTGTGGTTGGTTGTATTGTTCTTGCATATGTTGAGTCTTGACAGTGTTTGTAACATATGTGCCAAATGTTGTTACAATGCGAATATCCTTGACTGATTTATATGCACGCCCACATGAATCTTTATTGGTCAATATGTTGTTTTAGATACAAGTCTGAAAGATATTGCATTGAGACCTTTGTCCATAGATACCACATATCAAATTTTGTGCAGATTGGTAATTTGGTGACAGAAAAGCACTGTTTAAGTTTTTTCACAAAATTCTAAAGGGTCCCTGAGGCAAATTTGTTCTTTGTGAGGATAGGGACCTATGCACCCAATGTCATGACTTTAGGTCAAACAAGTTGAGGGGCGTGACCTTTCAAGTTCACATTTTCAACCTCTTGTTATAGCACCACCATCTGGCCAATCAGTATCATTTTGTTAATGTCATGACGCATCATGGATGGTCAGTCCTTGCAGTCCTTTCTGAGAATGATTACATTTCTCCAGGCACATCCTTCAGATTTTTTAAATTTTTTCACCAGGTAAATTGACTGTAAACACAGTCTCATTTACAGCAACATCCTGGGGAATAGTTACAGGGGATATGAATGAGCGAATTGGAAGCTGGGGATGATTAGGTGGCCATGATGGTATGAGGGCCAGATTGGGAATTTAGCCAGGACACCCGGGTTAACACCCCTACTCTTACAATAAGTGCCATGGGATCTTTAGTGACTACAGACATTTAGAATACCCGTTTAATGTCCCATTCAAAAGACAGCACCCTACACAGGGCAATGTTCCCAATCACTGCCCTGGGTAAATTTGTTTTAGACCAGAGGAAACAGTGACTCTTACTGGCCCTCCAAAACCATTTCCAGCAGCATCTGGTCTCTCATCCAGGGACTGACCAGGACCAACCATGCTTAGCGTCAGAGGTAAGCCAGCAGTGGAATGCAGGGTGGTATGCTGCTGGCTGCAGTGTGGTATGCTGTTGGCTAAAAGGTGGGGTGCCCACTTTGTTATTGTTTCAACTGTGGATTTGCCCTTTAAACGGCTCCTAAGTGTCACCAACAAAAACGTAAACTATATAGTAAATGCTGCATATGGCATTAATTTTTCACAAATAAACAGCACTTTTTGGCAGTGCTCCATTCCATGAGAGCAGCATTTATTTTTCAACTCGAAGCAATGAACCCAATCCTCCATGACAACAATATTATAAACAACAGAATAGGCTATTTAGTCCTTAGTTTTGGGGTTATGCTCAGGTTAAACAATTTGGCTAATCTATACTTTCATAATTCCAAGTCCTATTCTTGAAGATAAGGGCTATTACATTAATTGGAATGCCTGGAAATCTGACAGACTTTGGTTTTTAATTTAAAGATATAACGATCGTATTATTATCTGTAGTAGAAAGCAATGGGTTAGAAAAAGACCACAAAACCAACCCATAAAGTAAAATGCAACATCCATCACATGGATGTCAAATGAAACTAAAAAAGGGACAAAGTGCCTGAAGAGCAACATGTGGACGGCGGCCAGCTATGTAAACTCGAACATTGATTTATCCCTGCAATAGATGTTATTCAAATGGCATATTCATTTTTGTCTTCTTCTAATTCACAGGAGGCTGCTGAGGGGAGAATGAGTCATAATAATGGCTGGAACTGGGCAAATGAAATGGTATCAAACACATGGAAACCATGTTTGATGTATTTGATACCATTCCACTTATTCCACTGCAGTCATCAACTCGGGCACGTTTTCCCCAATTAAGGCACCACCATAATCTAAAAGTAATCTGATTACGTGAATGAGTTTGGGTAATACAAAAGTTACATTACTGATTACAATTTTGGACAGGTAACTAGTAACTGTAATGGATTACATTTAAAAAGTAACCTATTCAACCTTGATGGCCATTTATCGTTTGTATGACACTATCACATACCTGGTTGAACCACAATCCCTGAAGCGAGACACTTAAAGATGATCTGTTAATATAGAAAGTCCTCACCTATGGTAATTCCAACCATTTTTTAGAGTTGGAGACATCATTATCATGCTGTTAATATAGTATCATACCCATCAATAGTCCTCCTTCTCATCTCTGTTGTTTGGACAGGTTATAGCCTCCTTGGCATATCTGGATCAAATGTCATCCTATCCCTGGACAGCTGTTTTGCATCAGCCTGGGGCACAACAACACAAAACAAAACACAGTTGCTATTTATGATAGGCAAACAGCAGGTCACTTTAACCAAACAAGCCAGTCAGGAAGAACACAGAACACAGAACACAGAACACAGAACACAGAATTGGCAGTTATCAAGGATGCTATTCAGGCTGCAGACAGAGTGATATAGACATCTAATATTATTAGTTTCATTTGACAGGGACCATGTCCAACAAATACCCCACCAGATTAAAACATCACAACTGATTCACATTTTGGATATGACTATAACATTCTCCTGAGGGAACCATGGTGCCCTTAAAATGCAAATCAACATGTTACTACTTTGTCATTTATATGACAGTAAGGTACTCAATTAAATGGTAACTTAAGCTGAGGTTTAGTTGTAGAGAAAAGTCCTGTTTGATCTGGTGTAATTGAGAGACATTACAGTGAGGTTCCAGTGATTAGGTTCATGACCTGTTCTAATGAATCCCACAGAGCATCAAAGAGGCTGAGCTGCTGCAGTGTGTGTGTGTGTTCCTCCATGCTGTTTTGCAAGGCTCATTAAGTGGATTTAACCTCAGCTTCGTCTGCTTGTTAACATGATCTTCAGGATGACTCAATTATAGGGCTTATAATAAGACCTGGCACAACAACCTCCATCACAGAACAACTTATCTCATTAACACACTTTAATATCATACAGGAAGTCAACCACCAAGAATCCCAGGAATATTTTTTTCACGAACAGCGTAATAACACAGAGCAAGTCAAGGCAACCACAGAGAAACAATGACCTGACACAACAACCTCACAGAAAACAACTAATCTAATTAACAGCAAACAGCAAACAAACCACCAAGGAACTATATATGTCAACCTGATTGATAGAACAACCTCTATCATCAACCTTTGTTGTTAACGTTAGCAAGGTTGCAGTCATATAAATAGTAATTTTATGTCACAGGTCATTTAGGCACCAGGCAACAACCAATCAGCAATTATGTTGTATCTACAGTGTACTCAACCGCTGTCATGAGACGAGTATGTCTCCAAACCTTTCCCATCTTACCACGATTGACTTTCCCTCAACTTGATTAGAATTGTAACACTGACTGATCAATTGTAGTGATTCAAGACATTCAGTTTAACTGGTTCAACTGGAACTAAATTGTGTCAAATGAAGCTAATCTCATGAAACAGTGTATAATCAAGTATTCCAATATGCATCTTAAGGTCAACAGGTAGTTTAGTACGTCTTGATTTTTTCAGACTCAAAGATGTCTTCCAAACATTGGCAGCCAATATCTTCACCAGGAAATATTGTATATATGTAATGAATGATGAAGACAGCCAGAACACAGAATTGGCAGTTATCAAGGATGCTATTCAGGCTGCAGACAGAGTGATATAGACATCTAATATTATTAGTTTCATTTGACAGGGACCATGTCCAACAAATACCCCACCAGATTAAAACATCACAACTGATTCACATTTTGGATATGACTATAACATTCTCCTGAGGGAACCATGGTGCCCTTAAAATGCAAATCAACATGTTACTACTTTGTCATTTATATGACAGTAAGGTACTCAATTAAACTATAATTTATGCTGTGCTTTATTTGTGGAGAAAAGTCCTGTTTGATCTGGTGAAATTGAGAGATATTACAGTGAGGTTTCAGTGATTAGGTCACTGTTAGAAACTATGACCTGTTCTAATGAATCCCACAGAGCATCACAGAGACTGAGCTGCTGCAGGTGTGTGTGTGTGTGTGTGTGTGTGTGTGCATGCGTGCATGTGCGCGGCGTGAATGCATGCGCATGTGTGCACATAAATGTGTGTTTTCCTCATCAGAACTCCCAAATATTTTCTTCTTAATGGATTTATTTTCCTTCTGGAATGAGTAGGTATGTCCAGAATGTTGACTGGTACTGTATGTATGTATATATATATATATATATATATATATATATATATATATATATATATATATATATATATATATATATATATGCTGGGTTTTTCACACAGTTTTCCGTGTGTATTAAAAATGGTCCACCACCCAAAATACATCCTGTCAACTTGATACAACTGTGGGACACATTGGAGTCAACATGGGCCAGCATCTTCAAAGTATTCAGACCCTTTGCTATGAGACTCAAAATTTATCTCAGGTGCATCTTGTTTCCATTGATCATCCTTGAGATGTTTCTAAAACTTGATTGGAGTCCATCTTTGGTAAATTCAATTTATTGGACATGATTTGGAAAGGCACACACCTGTCTATATAAGGTCCCATACTTGACAGTGCATGTCAGAGCAAAAACCAAGCTATGAGGTCAAAACAAATTGTCCGTAGAGCTCCGAGACAGAATTGTGTTGAGGCACAGATCTGGAGAAGGGTACCAAAACATTTCTGCAGCATTGACGGTCACCAAGAACACAGTGGCTTCCATCATTCTTAAATGTATGAAGTTTGGAACAACTAAGACTCTTCCTAGAGCTGGCTGTCCGGCCAAACTGAGCAATCGGTGGAGAAGGGCCTTGGTCAGGGAGGTGACCATAAACCTGATGGTCACTCTGACAGAGCTATAGATTTCCTCTGTGGAGATGGGAGAACTTTCCAGAAGGACAACCATCTCTCCACCACTCCACCAATCAGGTCTTTATTATAGAGTGGCCAGACGGAAGCCACAACTTTTGGAGTTTTCCAAAAGGCACCTAAAGACTCTCAGACAGTGAGAAACAAGATTATATGGTCTGATATAACCAAGATTGAACTCTTTGGCCTGAAGCGTGACAAGCGTCACGTCTGGAGGAAACTTGGCACCATCTCTATGGTGAAGCACGGTGGTGGCAGCATTGTGCTGTGGGTATGTTTTTCAGTGGCAGGGACTGGGAGACTAGTCAGGATCGAGGCAAAGATGACTGGAGAAAAGTACAGAGAGATCCTTGATAAAAACCTGGTCCAGAGCACTCAGGACCTCAGACTGGGAAGAAGGTTCACCTTACAACTGGACAACAACCCTATGCACACAGCTAAGGCAATGCAGGAGTGGATTCAGGACAAGTCTCTGAATTTCCTTGAATGGTCCAGCCAGAGGCCGGACAAACATCTCTGGAGTTACCTGAAAATAGCTGTGAAGCAACACTCCCCATCCAACCTGACAGAGCTTGAGAGGATCTGCAGAGAAGAATGAGAGAAACTTCCAAATACAGGTGTGCCAAGCTTAGCGTAGCGTCATACCCAGGAAGACTCAATGCTGTAATTGCTGCCAAAGGTGATTCAACAAAGTACTGATTAAAGGGTTTGAATACTTATGTAAATGTTATTTTATTTTTTATTTTTTTATACATTTGTAAACATTTCTAATAACCTGTTTATGCGTTGTCATTATGTGGTATTGTGTGTAGATTGATGAGGGAGGAATTTAATCAATTTTAGAATAAGGCTGTAACGTAACAAAATGTGGAATAAGTCAAGGGGTCTGAATACTTTCTGAAGGCACTGTGTACTACACCTGGTGCAGAAAAATATTACAGAGTTGTTATTTTCCCTCCAAATGTTAGCCTATATATAAAGTTAACCAAGGGCAAATGAAACCTTTTATGGTTCACTGCTTCCAAGTGATGGTGATATTTTATTTTAAAAATTAAAAAACTTTTTTTCCTTAAACACAAACTTGTTCCAATTTTGCTTAGCTTCACTCGTTCCTGTGGGCAAGTGCATTTAAAGGGTTTAGACCATTAGCAGGGAATGACAGCATGCTAATGAGCACAGAGCTTCAGAAACGTTTAGAACATTATTACCATATGCAGCAATTTAGAATAAAATTCACTCTTGGCTTCCTCCAATCACAAGAAACAGTTTTCTTCACAGTGGAAACAATGTTTTTACTGTACCACGAGTGTTCACTGTTTCATAGAGTGGATAAACATCTGAGAATATTTTCTTACACAGACACACAAGCAATGAATGACATTGGGGAGATATAAAACACATAGAATTGTCTTTATAATTGTTTTGGGTTGGAATGCCTCATTATTTGTTCTGCATATCATCATCCATTCCTTGACTATGGTTATTATCCATCTTAAAGATCCAACCTAACTAAGGAGAAGAGGCAGTCTAACAGATGTCCTCAGAGACTAATTAGAGACTGTTTAAAAGGTGGAATCCCCACAAAGGCGTCCCATTAACGGGACAGTTGTAAATCATGCAGAGTCTTGTGTCACGATCGCAGATTTTAGAGAAGCAACAAATATCGGTACATATAAGCTTCTTATATCGGCTGACATCTTAAATTCTTGTTAACATAACTACACCGTCCTATTTACAGTAACTATTACTGCGAGAAAATGCCATGCTATTTTTTGAGGAGAGCTCCTAACAACAAAACACTTTTTTCAACACGATAGGTTTGACAAATTCATCTCTGAAGGTGAAATGTGTACCTACATTCTGAAATCTTGCTCTGATTTATCATCCAAAGGGTCCCAGAGATAACATGAAGTGTCGTTTTGTTAGATGAAATCCTTTTTCCATCCTAAAAAGGTCCATATAGCATGCACGATCGATTTTGTATTTCCACTCGTTCAATTTGCAAAGAAAGGAATCTGTGACAATCTAAACCTAAACGTTATTTCAACCAGTCAAGTCGCGTTCGTATTTATTCCTCAGAGAACCTATAATGTAACCAGACTTCACTATATCATTAGGGGAGTAGTATATCCTATTGGACACCAAATTTGATCAGAGGGCGACACCTTCATGTCACGCCGATGACACGGGCGGTCATCACTTGCTTGACTGTAACTTTATCATATAAGCATTAATCGGGGGTCAAACAAAGCTAGCTAGATAGCCAATGAGCTGGGCTTTATGAGAGTATCTGGAAACCCTGTATCTGTTGCAAAGTGTAGCTGCTAACCTTGTGTGACAGCAAACCTTTTCCTTTTGGACAAAATTATAAGAATATGCAGAGTTATGAAGTTATGAAAAATGGGTGTTTGCAAATGTTGAACTTATAATATGGCCTCTAATACTGGAAAAGCTACATCAAAGTCCAAGTATACAGATTTGACAATATTCTTGCAGAAAAATGTAATATGAATGTCTCCTTCACAATTTGCCTAAATGTACCTGGGTGACTTCACACTAAAAGTCATGTAGTTTGCTCATACTTCAAGTTATCTGTCTGAAACTTTGCACATACACTGCTGCCATCCTGTGGACACCATCGGAATTACAACCAGAGTGATGGTTAGATTTGGGGCCTTTTTGTTGCATTTCAAAATTGTGGTAAAAAACTGTTGTTTTTTTCCTTTGTATTTTGTTCTACCAGATCTATTGTGTTATATTCTCCTAGAATCAGAGTCCTTCTAAGGCTTTGTGTCTCTCTGGAAATGTCCTATACCTTTCCTAGACTAATTCCTTGATATTTTTTCACTTACCAACCATTGTAAAGAGATGCTATATAATTAAATAGATAACTTTACTGCTAAATAAAGATGTGAGTGCCTTTTAGTGCAGTTGCGTATTCTGTGCATGTATGTACAGACTTTGTGTCTCTCTAGAAAAGACCATACCTGTCTCTCCACTACCAACTAACCAACTGATCTTGACTTGGTTGTTGAGTCAAAATGTTTTGTATTAACCTAGCTATTGTATCAATGCTTTGTCATCTTTATAAGTATATACTGTATTCTAGGCTTGGTTCATCCTATATAACTACTGCTGTACACAGCTTTTCTATTAATATACTGTATATACACACCGTTCACATACTAAATATATATATATATATATATTATATATATATATATATATATATATAAACGGAATATATAAACGCATGCATCAATTTCAACAATTTTACTGCGTTACAGTTCATATAAGGTAATCAGTCAATTTAAATAAATTCATTAGGCCCTAATCTATGGATTTCACGTGACTGGGCAGGGGCGCAGCTGCACCCACAGCTGCACCCATAGCTGCGATAAGAGCCTAATGAATGTATTTCAACCAAGACCCAGCAAATCAGTATGAGTTTTTCCCAAAAGATGGGATTTATTACAGAACACTTGGTTTATAAACTCAGAAAAAAAAGAAATGTCCTCTTACTGTCAACTGCGTTTATTTTCAACAAACTTAACATTTGTAAATATTTGTATGAACATAACACGATTCAACAACTGAGACAAAAACTGAACAAGTTCCACAGACGTGACTAACAGAAGTGGAATAATGTGTCCCTGAACAAGGGGAGGGGACGGCAGAGTAGCCTAGTGGTTAGAGCGTTGGACTAGTAACCGGAAGGTTGCAAGTTCAAACCCCCAAGCTGACAAGGTACAAACCTGTCGTTCTGCCCCTGAACAGGCAGTTAACTCACTGTTCCTAGGCCGTCATTGAAAATAAGAATTTGTTCTTAACTGACTTGCCTAGTTAAATAAAGGTAAAATAAAAAATTTTAAAATTAAAAGTAACAGTAATAGTCAGTATCTGGTGTGGCCACCAGCTGCATTAAGTACTGCAGTGGATCTCCTCCTCATGGACTTCACCAGATTCACCAGTTCTTACTGTTAGATGTTACCTAACTCTTCCACCAAGGCACCTGCAAGTTCCCGGACATTTCTGGGGGGAATAGCCCTAGCCCTCCCCTTCTGATCCAACAGGTCCCAGACGTGCTCATTGGGATTGAGATCCCTTCGCTGGCCATGGCACACTGACATTCCTGTCTTGCAAGAAATCACGCACAGAATGAGCAGTATGGCTGGTGGTAAAGTCATGCTGCAGGAAGGGTACCACATGAGGGAGGAGGATGGCATCCCTGTAATGCACAGCTTTGAGATTGCCTGCAATGACAACAAGCTCAGTCCGATGACACTGTGACACACTTCCCCAGACCATGACGAACCCTCCACCACAGGCCTACAACCCTCAATCCAGCCTCTCTCCGCCTATTGCTGACAGTCTGAGCACTGATGGAGCAATTGTCCAATCCTGATGTAACTCAGGCAGTTGTTATTGCTGTCCTGTACCTGTCCCGCAGGTGTGATGTTCGGATGTACCGATCCTGTGCAGGTGTTTGTGCACGTGGTCTGCCACTGCGAGGATGATAAGCTGTCCATCCTGTCTCCCTATAGTGCTGTCTTAGGCGTCTCACAGTGCGGACAAATATCCGAAACTTTGAACATCCCACGGAGCACCATTAAAACCATCATGTCATGAATATGGCACCATAGCAAACCTGCCAAGAGAGGGCCGCCCACCAAAATTCATGGACCAAGCAAGGAAGGCATTAATCAGAGAGACAACAAAGAGACCAAAGATAACCCTGAAGGAGTTGCAAAGCTCAACAGCAGAAATTGGAGTATCTGTCCATAGGACCACTTTAGCCATACACTCCACAGAGATAGGCTTTACGGAAGGGTGACCAGAAAAAACCCAACACCTCGCTTCACCCCGAGAACTCCATCCCTACAGTGACGCATGGTGGTAGCATCATGCTGTGTGGATGTTTTTCATTGGCAGGATGGTGCAAAATACCTGTTTCAGTCTTCTAGAGATTTGAGACTGGGACGGTGGTCCACCTTCCAGCAGGTCAATGACCCTAAGCGTACTGCTAAAGCAACACTCGAGTGGTTTAAGGGGAAACATTTAAATGTCTTGGAATGGCCTAGTCAAAGCCCAGACCTCAATCCAATTGAGAATCTGTGGTATGACTTAAATAATTGCTGTACACCAGCGGAACCCATCCAACTTGAAGGAGCTGAAGCAGTTTTGCCTTGAAGAATGGGAAAAAATCCCAGGGGCTAGATGTGCCAAGCTTATAGAGACATACCCCAAGAGACTTACAGCTGTAATTGCTGAAAAACGTGGCTCTACAAAGTATTGACTTGGGGGGGTGAATAGTTATGCATGCTCAAGTTCTCTTTTTTTGTTTGATTCACAATACGAAATATTTTACATCTTCAAAGTGGTAGGCATGTTGTGAAAATCAAATGATTACACCCCCCCAAATCTATTTTAATTCCAGGTTGTAAGGCAACAAAATAGGAAAAATGCCAAGGGGGGTTAATAATTTTGCAAGCCACTGTAATCTGAATACATTCAGTCACTTTGAGATTACTTTCCCCTTAAGAGGCATTAGAACAAGACAAAAATGTACGTTACCAATTGAACGACATCTATTGCAGGATAAATCAATGTTAAGGTTGGCCATATATGGATGATACATTTTAATTCATGGTTGGTTATGTAGGTTTTTTCTAACCCATCACTTTCTACTACATGTAAAATATGATTCAATTATATCTTTACAATAAAATCCAAAGTATATCAGAATTCCAAAAGTCATTCCAATAAATGTTATACCCCTTGATCTTCAAGAATAGGACTTGGAAATATGGAAGTGCAGATTAGCCATATTAATTTACCTGAGCATGACTCCAAAACAAAGGACTTATTAGCCAGCCCTACTCTGTTGCTTATGATTTTGTTGCCATGGAGGACTGATTGGGCTCATTGATTTGAGTTGAAAAATAAATGCTGCAGTCATGGAATGTCACACTTTGAGCACTGGAAATGTGAAAAATGTATGCCATATGCTGCATTTGCTATAGGCCTATTGTTGACCTTGGTGACACTTTGATATCGTCATAATATGCAGCTGATTAAAGCACCCCACACCATCACACCTCATCCATGCTCCACTGTGGGAATTATACACGCAGAGATCATCCGTTCACCTACTCTGCATCTCACAAAGACACAGCGGTTGGAACCAAAAATCTCAAATTTGGACTCATCAGACCAAAGGACAGATTTCCACCAGCCTGATGTCCATTTCTCATGTTTCTTGGCACAAGCAAGTCACTTCTTCTTATTGGTGTCCTTTAGTAGTGGTTTCTTTGCAGAAATTCGACCATGAAGGCCTGATTCACATCTCCTCTGAACAGCTGATGTTGAGATGTGTCTGTTACTTGAACTCTGTGAAGCATTTATTTGGGCTGCAATTTCTGAGGCTGGTAACTTCAATGAACTTATCCTCTGCAGCAGAGTTAACTCTGGGTCTTCCTTTCCTGTGGTGGTCCTCATGAGAGGCTGGTAACTCTAATGAACTTATCCTCTGCAGCAGAGGTAACTCTGGGTCTTCCTTTCCTGTGGTGGTCCTCATGAGAGGCTGGTAACTCTAATGAACTTATCCTCTGCAGCAGAGGTAACTCTGGGTCTTCCTTTCCTGTGGTGGTCCTCATGAGAGGCTGGGAACTCTAATGAACTTATCCTCTGCAGCAGAGGTAACTCTGGGTCTTCCTTTCCTGTGGTGGTCCTCATGAGAGGCTGGGAACTCTAATGAACTTATCCTCTGCAGCAGAGGTAACTCTGAGTCTTCCTTTCCTGTGGTGGTCCTCATGAGAGGCTGGTAACTGTAATGAACTTATCCTCTGCAGCAGAGGTAACTCTGAGTCTTCCTTTCCTGTGGTGGTCCTCATGAGAGGCTGGTAACTGTAATGAACTTATCCTCTGCAGCAGAGGTAACTCTGAGTCTTCCTTTCCTGTGGTGGTCCTCATGAGAGGCTGGTAACTCTAATGAACTTATCCTCTGCAGCAGAGGTAACTCTGAGTCTTCCTTTCCTGTGGTGGTCCTCATGAGAGGCTGGGAACTCTAATGCTGGTAACTCTGGGTCTTCCTTTCCTGTGGTGGTGAGAGGCTGGAACTTATGAACTTATCCTCTGCAGCAGAGGTAACTCTGAGTCTTCCTTTCCTGTGGTGGTCCTCATGAGAGGCTGGTAACTGTAATGAACTTATCCTCTGCAGCAGAGGTAACTCTGAGTCTTCCTTTCCTGTGGTGGTCCTCATGAGAGGCTGGTAACTGTAATGAACTTATCCTCTGCAGCAGAGGTAACTCTGCGTCTTCCTTTCCTGTGTTTTTTTTTTCACTTCACCAATTTGGAGTATTTTGTGAATGTCCATTACACGAACTCCAAATAAAATCTATTTAAATTTCAGGTTGTAATGCAACAAAATAGGAAAAACGCCAAGGGGGATGAATACTTTTGCAAGGCATTGTACGTTACTGAGTTTGGGTAATCGAAAAGATACGTTACTGATTACTACTTTGGACAGGTAACTAGTAACTGTAACGGATGCCATGTACAAAGTAACCTACCCAACCCTGCCCTTTGACACTCAAGACCTGTCACTCCATTTACAGACCAACCTGTCTACACTCTCCCACCAATCATCTCCCATCGTCCCTGTGCAACAACCTGCCTCCCTGTCAAAACATTTTTGTAATTCATGTCCCAGAGAATAAATAGGGTCTCTGAAATCCCTGCATTGACTTTCCATTCATCAAAGTGAATAGGATTACTACAGGGCTCTCTCAGGCTTTCCATATTCTGTATCCCTGGAAGAGGAATGCACAGGCATGTTGACAGGGATGCCACACTTAAAGCCTGTAAATTCATTAGAGCTACGCTATAGATCACTTCTCAACGACAGCTCTGGGACCATGTGGTCCACCTCCTCGGTCTCTACTAGTCCCTCACACTCTAGAACATATCTCTCTCTGTTTTTCTCTTGTTCTCTCTCTCCCTTTCTCTCACTATATCCCTATCTCTCTCCCTTTCTCTCTCTACATCCCTCTCTCTCCCTTTCTCTCACTATATCCCTTTCTCTCCCTTTCTGTCTCTACGTCCCTCTCTTCTTTTCATCCCTCTCTCTCTCATTCTCTCTCCCTCTCTCCCTCTGGCCACTCCGCACCCTTTTGAAAGGAGACCCATAACCACCAGTCCCAAACAACCATGTTGTCCACATTAGAGGAATTAGCTTTGAGTTGAATGTTGGCACTTTGGTCTGGCTAAAGGGTGATGTTATCTGACATGCCAATTTCACGCTGGAGCACCTCAGAGAGCTGTCTCCATCAGGGGGATCATTGGATTGCATTTTAGCACCATTGTTTGATCTGTAAGAAACCAATAAATAATTAATTATGTGATCTTTACAGTATGTCCATATAAAAGCCAAAGAAAGGCACCTTCACTGTTCTGTATAGGAATATTTTGTTTTACCTTTGATGTTGCTACTTGTACAGACAGGGACATGTACTATATGTTCAAATGTTTAGTTTGTTTGTTCATGATTTATGGTTTACACTAATTTGACACAATTAACAGCATTTCTGTCATATAACTACACCTCAGTGTATGTACAGAACCATAAATCAATGTCCAGTCTGTGGGAAATGTGCTACCCTTGTACCATGACCTCATTCCCTCCCTCAGTATCTCTCTTTTTGGAAAGCATCATGATAAACAATCTATTTTGCATACTTTATGTGTGTGGGGTTTATTTTATTTTTCCTCTGAGAGATACAAACATTACACAAAGAGATACCAGTACATGGCACAAGTAAGTTCATTTTCGCTGACCCTTTAACATCTACAGGATCAGTGGGTCCCCGCGGGACGGTTGAGCTTACACAGGCTAATGTTATTAGCATGAGGTTGGAAGTAAGAACATTTCCCAGGACATAGACATACCTGATATTGGCAGAAAGCTTACATTGTTCATCTATCTGCACTGTCCAACTTACAGTAGCTATTACTGTGAAATAATACCATGCTATTTTGTGAGGAGAGTGCAAAGTTATGAACTTGAAAATGTATTACTAAACCAATTTGGCACATTTGGGCAGTATTGATACAACATTTTGAACAGAAATACAATGTTTCATTGGATCAGTCTAGAATTTTTCACATACACAGCTGCTGTCTAGTGGCCAAAATCTAAATTGTGCCTGGGCTGGGATAATACATTATCAATCAATCAAATTTCTATCAAATTAATTTGTAAAGCCCTTTTTACATAAGCCCATGTCACAAAATGCTGTACAGAAACCCAGCCTAAATCCCCAAACAGCAAGCAATGTAGATGAAGAAGCCTTTATCTTGCATTTCGCAGATGACGGTACAATTATCTTTTATCAGACCTAATGTGTTATATTCTCCTACATTAATTTAACATTTCCACAAACGTCAAAGTGTTACCTTTCAAATGGTATCAAGAATATGCATATCCTTGCTTCAGGGCCTGAGCAGGCAGTTATGTCATTTTAGGTGAAAATGTTTTTAAAAAAGGAGGCGGATCATTAAGATGTGCTATCATTATGCCAATCCCTGAGCATTAGTATATAACAAATAAACACAACCAGAAAATCTACCACACTAAGGTACATAGAAAAGAGACTTAAAGGGGGGCTTAAAGGGAGTATGGCTATGCCAGGTAGGAGACCTGCGCAAACTCCCTGTGCTTACCGGTGGGCTAGAGAGACCGGGCAGACACCGTGTTATGCTATGGGGCGCATGGGGCAGGCTCGGTGCTCAAGAGCTCCAGTGCGCCTGTACGGTCCGGTCTATCCAGAGCCAACTCTCCTTGTTCATCGTGAGGAGCCAAGGAGGAGACCAGAACCAGAGCCGGTGTTAGAGGTGAGCGAAGCAGAGACTGTGAAGGAGTTAATGGGGAAAGTGGAGGAGAGAGTAATGAGGGAGTTGCTAGTATGGTGCTATAGGTACGATATTCGTCCGACGGAGCGTGTCGGGGATTTAATGGCACCTGGGTCAGCGCTCCATACTCGTCCTGAGGTGCGTGTTAGTCGGCTGGTGAAAAATGTGCCAGCCTCACGCACCAGGCCTCCTGTGTACCTACCTAGCCTTGCACGTCCTGTGCCAGTCCTGCTCTCAGGCTCTCCAGTACACCTTCACGGTCCAGTCCATCCTGTGCCACCTTCACACACCAGTCCTCCGGTAGCAGCTCCCCGCACCAGGCTTCCTGTGCGTGTCTTCGATCCTGTAGCACCAGTTCCAGCACCACGCACCAGGCCGTCAGTGCGCCTCGCCTGTTCAGCACAGCCAGAGCCTTCCTTCCCTCCTGCGCTGCTGGAGTCTCCTGTCTGTTTAGCGCTATCAGAGCCTTCCTTCCCTCCTGCGCTGTCGGAGTCTCCCGCCTGTTCAGCGCTATCAGAGCCTTCCTTCTCTACAGCGCTGCCGGAGTCTCCTGCCTGTTCGGAGCAGCCTGAGCTGTCAGTCTGCATGAAGCAGCCAGAGCTGCTAGTCTGCAAGGAGCTGCTAGTCTGCAAGGAGCTGCCAGTTTGCAAGGTGCTACCAGCCTGCATGGAGCAGTCAGAGCTGTCAGCCTGCATGGAGCAGTCAGAGCTGCCAGTCTGCAAGGAGCTGCTAGTCTGCAAGGAGCTGCCAGTCTGCAAGGTGCTGCCAGCCTGCATGGAGCAGTCAGGGCTGTCAGCCTGCATGGAGCAGTCAGAGCTGTCAGCCTGCATGGAGCAGTCAGAGCTGTCAGTCTGTATGAAGCAGCCAGAGATGTCAGTCTGCATGAAGCAGCCAGAGCTGCCAGTCTGCAAGGAGCTGCTAGTCTGCAAGGAGCTGCCAGTCAGCAAGGTGCTGCCAGCCTGCATGGAGCAGTCCGAGCTGTCAGTCTGTATGAAGCAGCCAGAGCTGTCAGTCTGCATGAAGCAGCCAGAGCTGTCAGTCTGTATGAAGCAGCCAGAGCTGTCAGTCTGTATGAAGCAGCCAGAGCTGTCAGTCGGCATGAAGCAGCCAGAGCTGTCAGTCTGCAAGGAGCTGTCAGTCTGCATGGAGCAGCCAGAGCTGTCAGTCTGCATAGAGCAGCTAGATCCGCCAGTCAGCCATGATCTTCTAGATCTGCCAGTCAACCAGTCTCTTCCAGATCTGCCAGTCAACCAGAATCTTCCAGATCTGCTAGTCAACCAGAATCTTCCAGATCCGCCAGCCAGCCAGGATCTACCGGAGCCGGCAACCTACCTGAGCTTCATCTTAGTACTGTGCTTCCTCTCAGTACTGGGCTTCCTCTCAGTACTGGGCTTTCTCTCAGTACTGGGCTTCCCCTCAGTTCCCGGGCTGCCCCCCAGTTCCGGGCTGCCCCTCAGTCCCGAGCTGCCCCTCAGTCCCGAGCTGCCCCTCAGTCCCGAGCTGCCCCTCAGTCCCGAGCTGCCCCTCAGTCCCGAGCTGCCTCAGTCCCGAGCTGCCCCTCAGTCACGAGCTGCTCCTCAGTTCATAGTAACTTGGTAACTTCCGGCGCCGACAGAGATGGCCGCCTCGCTTCGCGAGGCAGGAAACTATGCAGTTTTTTGTTTTTTTACGTGTTATTTCTTACATTAGTACCCCAGGTCATCTTAGGTTTCATTACATACAGTCCAGAAGAACTACTGAATATAAGATCAGCGTCAACTCACCATCAGTACGACCAAGAATATGTTTTCCGCGACGCGGATCCTGTGTTCTGCCTTACAAACAGGACAACGGAATGGATCGCATGCAGCGACCCAAGAAAACGACTCCGAAAAAGAGGGAAACGAGTCTGGTCAGACTCCGTACAAGGGCACAATGCGCACCACTCCCCAGCATTCTTCTTGCCAATGTCCAGTCTCTTGGCAACAAGGTTGACGAAATCCGAGCAAGGGTGGCATTCCAGAGGGACATCAGAGACTGCAAAGTTCTCTGCTTCACGGAAACATGGCTCACTGGGAAGACGCTATCCGATGCGGTGCAGCCAACGGGTTTCTCCCGTTCCTCACAATCAAATATAGACCGCATTATCTTCCAAGAGAATTCTCTTTGATTATAATCACAGCCGTATATATCCCCCCCCAAGCAGACACATCGATGGCTCTGAACGAACTTTAAGCCTTTAAGACTTGTCAAGCCTTGGTCTTAGTATTTTGTGTTTTCTTTAATTATTTGTTCAGGCCAGGGTGTGAAATGGGGTTATTGTATTTTCGTATTGGGGTTTTGTGGTTATTGGGATCGCGGCTGAGTAGGGGTGTTGTATGGGCTTGGCTGCCTGAGGCGGTTCTCAATCAGAGAGGTGATTCTCGTTGTCTCTGATTGGGAACCGTATTTAGGTAGCCTGGGTTTCGCTTTGTATTTCGTGGGTGATTGTTCCTGTCTCTGTGTAGTTTCACCAGATAGGCTGTAATTAGATTTTCACGTTCCGTTTGTTGTTTTTGTATTTGTACAGTTATTTCATGTGTCGCTTTTTTCATTAAAGTCATGAGTAACCACCACGCTGCATTTCGGTCCGATTCTCTTTCTACAAACGAAGAACGCCGTTACAACTTAATATCTCTCTCTCTCTCTCTCTCTCTCTCTCTCTCTCTCTCTCTCTCTCTCTCTCTCTCTCTCTCTAACCTTCTCTCTCTCTCTCTCTCTCTCTCTCTCTCTAACCTTCTCTCTCTCTCTCTCTCTAACCTTCTCTCTCTCTCTCTCTCTCTCTCTCTCTCTCTCTCTCTCTCTAAGGGCTTTATTGGCATGGGAAACACATGTTTACATTACCATTACCTCAGCAAGTGAAATAGATAATAAACAAAAGTGATATAAACAATAAGTTCCAAAATAATAAAGAGATTTCAAATGTCATATTATGTGCAAATAGTTAAAGTACAAAAGGGAAAATAAATCTCTCTCTCTCTCTCTCTCTCTCTCTCTCTCTCTCTCTCTCTCTCTCTCTCTCTCTCTCTCTCTCTCTCTCTCTCTCTCTCTCTCTCTCTCTCTCTCTCTCTCTAACCTTCTCTCTCTCTCTCTCTCTCTCTCTCTCTAACCTCTCTCTCTCTCTCTCTCTCTCTCTCTCTCTCTCTCTCTCTCTCTCTCTCTCTCTCTCTCTCTAAGGGCTTTATTGGCATGGGAAACACATGTTTACATTACCATTACCTCAGCAAGTGAAATAGATAATAAACAAAAGTGATATAAACAATAAGTTCCAAAAGAACAAAGAGATTTCAAATGTCATATTATGTGCAAAAGTACAAAAGGGAAAATCTCTCTCTCTCTCTCTCTCTCTCTCTCTCTCTCTCTCTCTCTCTCTCTCTCTCTCTCTCTCTCTCTCTCTCTCTCTGTCTCCCCTCTCTCTCTCTCTGTCTCTCTCTCTCTCTCTGTCTCTCTCTCTCTGTCTCCCGCCCACTCCGTCTCTTCCTCTCGCCCACTCTCTCTATCAAATGTTACATTATAAAACCACTTATGGTATTGGGGGGCGCTAGCTGTAAAACAGGCAGGATTTTTAAAATATATTTTACTTCAAGCTATTATATTCACAAACCATCAGCCATACAGGGATATCAGCCCACAGTGTAGTGCAGGACTCATAATCCTGACCGCATCTGAATGGGGTCCCCTAGTAACCAGTAATTACATGTTAATGCAACACAAACATTCTGAGTCATCCTTATTCAAATGGAAATAAACCCTTTTTCCATCAAGTGCATTGAGTAGGTAATAAAGAGCTGCACATGATGACCCTTTCAATACGAAAGCTTTTCTGCATGATGTTGGCTCGCAATGCAAGTGTGTCATGAATTCATTGGGCATTAATTGAAAGATGACAAAGATGTTCACATTGTCTCCCTCATCTTGTAGACCAGGGCTTCCCAAACTTTTTCACTCGGGGGCCCCCCTTCCAGCATTGGGGAACATCCCTTGCCCCCCACCCCTTGCGCACAAGCATAAGCCATGTCTATTTCTATGGGCACAAGTGCTGTTCATGACACAAACTGCTCACACCCCTCTTGTTGGTGGAAAACATGTAGCAGGTTTTAAAGCAACATTTCTTGCAATTCTATACCTTTTTCCTTCTACTGTCTACTGTGTATTCATGTGATAATTGAGAGACAACTATATCTATGGGCTAAAAAACTAAGTAAAAAACGTAATAGCTCTCTAAGGTATGCAATGACTAACATGACAAGAGGAACTGATGAAGGACCACCCAATTTCGAAATTGCACCTTGCGCATTCTACTATTACAACTTTCAAGAGTAAGTTTAAAGCCAGATGTTTATTTTTTACTTACTTTCTTGGGGAGGGGGTGGGAGAGGACCACTGTTGTAGACACAGTGAAAGCTATTATGGATAATAATAATATATGCCATTTAGCTGACGCTTTTATCCAAAGCGACTTACAGTCATGTGTGCATACATTCTACGTATGGGTGGTCCCGGGAATCGAACCCACTACCCTGGCGTTACAAGCGCCATGCTCTACCAACTGAGCCACAGAAGGACCACAATGGAGGGGAACTAGCTAACTACACAATCAAATGTTGACTCCAACCTCAAATCCTCCATTCTCCTTTCCAGTATTACTGCCCAAATAGTGGCTGAAGATGTGGATATTGAAAGATGATTTGGTATTGGTATAACTGTGCTCTGTTGTTTGTTGTGGAGCCAGAATCTGTATAAAATGCATCACACGTCTCACCACTTAGACACCCCATCTGACAAGGTCCCTGACCGGCAAACGAGACAACAAACAAAATAAGTAAACAGACATCAGCAAGCTAATGTGAGCTATTCTCTCTCTCCCTCCCCCTCTCTCTATCCCACCCCTTTTCTCCCTCTTGCTACCTCTTCCCCCTCTCTCTTCTCTTTCTCTTTCTCTCTCCCACTCTCTCTCTCTCAAAAAGGTCTAAATTCAGATCAGATTTCTACACACAGATATTGGCAGTATCATTAACTTTGTCAACTTCACCGGCATGCGGCTTCTTGACAATAAAAATGAAAGACCTTTCATAAGTTAAGATAAACCTGAGATCCAATTAAAGCGTGCCCATAAATCACAACTATCACACAGTGTCAGAGCATGGAGCACGCAGAGCAGGCAAAGGCATTAGTGTCAGAAAATCAAATTAGATTCAACTGGGGTCTAAAGAGACAGAGAGAAAGAGAGAGAGACAGACAGACAGTGAGAGTGAAACAGAGAGACAACCCCAAAGATCTGAGGGAAGATCAGATTCAGAGAAGCATCCACAACCAAATCAAACCGAGACATTTTTTTATTTAAAATGATCATGTTAAAAAAATCTCCACCTATTGGTAATGAAGTCTTAATTTCCAGGAACTAGAGGTTCATATTCCAGTAGCTCGAGGTTCAATGGTAGCAGATAATATGCAGAGTGTCTATTTTGTATTGCTTAGATATCTTCACCTATTGGTCATGGAGTCTCAGCTGTGTCCGTGGTACTGAACTGACGGTTTATATATATATTTTTGTTCATGATGCTAAATGGTCTATGGGACTGAATTTGATGCCTGACATGGGTGCTGTTCATGAATATTGCCACACTCTTCAAACTGAATGACCTATGTATGAAGAGACTTGCCTCCAGTTGTCTACTGAGCACATAAAGCATGACACCATTGTACTATGCATGTTTCATTCCCACTTGTTCTGTGCTGACAGTGAAGCATTTTAATATAATTTACTTGTTTCTGGGAGGATGTTTTGCATGTCTTTGCCCTCACTTGCATTGAATTACAAACCATGGTTATGGCTGTACTGTAGGTTTGCATAAATGTCCATTTTACATTTCAATGTCAAGGGCATTTAAACATGTGGCTGTGCATATGAAACATCCCGGCAAACAGGAGACATCCTGAGGACATTCAGTGACACTTCCATTAGGTCCCTTAGGGGTTTTGGCTCAACATTGTCCTATTGACGTTCTGAGAACGTTCTAAGAATGTTGCGTGATGGTTCCAAGGGAATATTCTCTGGAGGGCCTTTGTCTTGTTCCCAGGATGCCACTGAGGACCATGTCAGGAACTTTTTAGGACATTCTCAGGACTTTAATCTTACTAGTCCTTAGCGTGATGGTCACAAGGGAATAAATAGCCTAATCTTCATGACTAATGTTCAAACTTTGACGTCATCAGTATCCAGGTTCTAGTCTAAAGCTTCTAAAAAATGTTAAGCATAACCGTGTTCTAGGAGCTCTCAACTAGCCTTACACTTCACAGATTAGGGTGTTTTTTCTGTTGGTGTAACCTCAAATTTAGTTTCCATGCAAATATTTTACCACACTGCTCACAGGCACTGCTCTTTTACATGTGTGAATCCTTTGCAGAAGGTTAGAAGGGTGTAGGCATGTTCATTTAGAATTCTCAGCTACACACTTAGAAAAGAAGGTGCTATCTAGAACCTGAAAGGGTTATTCCGCTGTCCACATATGAGAACCCTTTCGAAAGAGGGTTCTACATGGAACCCAGAAAGGTTCTACCTGCAATTAAAAAGGGTTCTACCTGGAACCAAAAAGGATTATCCTATGGGGACAGCTGAAGAACCCTTTTGGAAGCCTTTTTTCTCAGAGTGAAGTGTACAAGGAAAAGTAAACGGCATACAAACAGACTTTAGTCAACCAAAATGCATAAACAATATTGTTTGTATTATTGAAAGAAACATTTGATTGACCTACAGTGGCTCAATGTTCCAAATTTGTATGTGGACATGCATGACATTTGCAAGCAAAATGCACACAAAGTACCACAAACATGCTATAAGAACATCATCAATGAATCCAAAAAACGATTTGTTTTAGCATAGGGTAAAAAGGATCTGCGGAAAAGTTGTGTTTTGCACCCAGGTGAAGTAAATATGTCTGCCATTGCACTGCAGTGCTCCAAGCAGATACTGTGGAGGGGGAGGCTAGTGTTAGTCTCTATGTTGTTGAGTTTCTTGAGGATCTGCTTATCCAGAATGCTCTCTAGATTGTCCTGGTGGGTGCCGGTGGTAGATTCAGCCTTCTTTATGATTTTGTTCAGCCTGTTGACATCGTCTCTTTTCTTCAGCAACAACAATAACTTCTCCATGACCCAAGTTAAGACAATGTAGCTAGAGGATGAACAAACATAATGTTGTTTTCAACTGCAGCAACTCCTCTCCTTCCACAACCCTCATACTGTATTAGCTACTGTATACACAGCAGTATACCATGCATAGTCAGTGAATACCTGTGTCTCACCTTTTGTCTTGGTATTGCATGATGTTTTCCTTGATATAGAAGAGGTGGGAATAAAATGGTCAATCTTTTTATCTCATTTTGTCAAACAAACAGGAAATAATGCATTGTAAATTGTTAGCATCTCCCACTGCTTTCTAACTCCCAGTTTAATACAATATATGTTTAATATGAGGTGTTAATTGTTGTTATCTGTTACATCTTCTTTGGGGAGATAAAAACCAAACACAAAGGAGAACAATCCATTATTTACTATTCCACATTTGAATTTGAGATCAGGGTGAGATGGTGTCTCAGCAGTGTACTGTACATCTTTCATTGAGAGTATTTGAACTTTTTGTATTGTTTGTTGGTTTGGCAATGCCACTGTCAGCCAGAGAAATATGCTGAGAAGGATTATCACCACAGCAAGCAAGGTTCTTGGAGTCAAACAGACAGGCCTGGATGAGATCTTTAAATTCAGGGTCCTCCACAAGACTCACAAAATCATTTTAGACCCAAGCCACCCCCTGTACCCGGACTTTGAACTACTCCCCTCTGGGCGCAGGTATAGAGCACCCCTCAGCAGGAAAAACAGAACAAGACAATTATTTGTGCCAGGTGTGATATCCCTCGTAAATAGCTCGGGCTAATGTTCCTATCGACCCAGTTAGACCAGCAGGCTAGTCTCTTTTTATTGGTATGTAACTGTTATGAAATATCTATTGTCAATTTGTTTTATTTTTGAACACCACTTTAAACATGTACATGACACTGCAACAAAATTCCCACATGGGGACAATAAAGTCAGTAAAGTAAGATGGTGTCTCAGCAGTAAGATGGTGTCTCAGCAGTAAGATGGTGTCTCAGCAGTGTGCAGTAAGATGGTGTCTCAGCAGTGTGCAGTAAGATGGTGTCTCAGCAGTGTGCAGTAAGATGGTGTCTCAGCAATGTGCAGTAAGATGGTGTCTCAGCAGTAAGATGGTGTCTCAGCAGAATGCAGTAAGATGACGTCCCAGCAGTATGACAGTGTCTCAGCAGTAAGATGGTGCCCCAGCAGTATGAAGTAAGATGGTGGCTCAGCAGTAAGATGGTGCACCAGCAGTATGAAGTAAGATGGTGGCTCAACAATAAGATGGTACCTCAGCAGTAAGATGGTGTCTCAGAAGTGTGCAGTAAGATGGTGTCTCAGCAATGTGCAGTAAGATGGCGTCTCAGCAGTAAGATGGTGTCTCAACAGTAAGATGGTACCTCAGCAGTAAGATGGTGTCTCAGCAATGTGCAGTAAGATGGTGTCTCAGCAGTAAAATGGTGTCTCAGCAGAATGCATTAAGATGACGTCCCAGCAGTATGACAGTGTCTCAGCAGTAAGATGGTGCCCCAGCAGTATGAAGTAAGATGGTGTCTCAAAAGTAAGATGGTAACTCAGCAGTAAGATGGTGTCTCAGCAGTAAGATGGTGCACCAGCAGTATGAAGTAAGATGGTGTCTCAACAGTAAGATGGTAACTCAGCAGTAAGATGGTGTCTCAGCAGTAAGATGGTGTCTCAGCAGTGTGCAGTAAGATGGTGTCTCAGCAATGTGCGGTAAGATGGTGTCTCAGCAATGTGCAGTAAGATGGTGTCTCAGCAGTAAAATGGTGTCTCAGCAGAATGCAGTAAGATGACGTCCCAGCAGTATGACAGTGTCTCAGCAGTAAGATGGTGCCCCAGCAGTATGAAGTAAGATGGTGGCTCAGCAGTAAGATGGTACCTCTGCAGTAAGATGGTGTCTCAGAAGTATGCAGTAAAATGGTGTTTCAGCGTGTAGTTTGAGAAATGTTTATTAACGTACTGTGACTGTTATATGTGGTTGTCTAACCTAGCTATCTAAAGATGAGTGCACTAACTGTAAGTCGCTCTGGAGAAGAGCATCTGCTAAATTACAAAAATGTCCAATGTAAATGTATAAGCTTTATAAATAGTTGTTATAAGACATTTTAAAGGTTAATGCATACTTATATCAAGTTCTAAAGCATTATAGCGGCAGTCTATAAGTAAAGTTTGCAGTAAAAAGCATGAGCTGACGCACAAACAAAAATGTTTGAAGAAGTGCTTACTACAATAAACTAAAGAAACTAAAGAAAGTTGCACACTCTATACACAGTATGTGCCCTACAATTGAATGGGTAAACCTTATTACCTTTATGGCTGAAGAAGGCACTGCGTTGCCAAAACGATGGTCATGAGGTTTAGGCCTACCCACTAATTTGTTGGGAGCATATATAGAGTGTGCGACTTTCTTTCTTTCGTGTATATAAGTAAAGTGTGAACATGAGATCCCTGTAAATGTTGTTGAGCTCCTATGTTATTAAGACATTATTAAAGCTCATACACACTTTTAACAAGTTATGAAGACAGCAAGGTTTATGTAAACCCCTGTTGTTGAAACCAATTGCTAGTCTAGAAGCAAGGGGGAATAATGTGTTATTTGAAGCCTTATTGATTTGAATCAAATCAGCTATTTTTAGCCAATCAGCATTTAGGATCCAAATCACCCAGTTTATATTAAGTAAATGAGCTTCATGAGTAAAATGAATTATAAATTCTGTTGAGCCCCTAACTTATATCAATATTGATCATCAATGGTACAGTAGTGTTGAGCCCAGTCTGTACTTATTTGGTCTATCTACTGTACATGTGTTATTGCTCTCAGGTTCCATCACCCATTAAAAGGGATGACAGCATGACTGAAGCATAAATTACATACATTATTACTATGTATTACACTCCTGTCTTAAATATTTACTGTCCACGGTTCAGCACGAATGTTAAACATTTAAAACAAAGTGGAGGCTGATAGTTATGGTTCAAATAAAACCTACAGTATGTGTCTGGCAGATCCGATTGAGGAACACACACACACTTGAATTTCCTGTACGTTTACATCATCCTACCCGGAGTACATATAGCCCCAGCACCCCCTACTCCATTTGTCAATATCAATAGCCATCTTTTCTTTCAAGGGCATGTGAAGGAAGGGTGGACCAGAACACACAGCTGGTTGAAGCTAATTATGCTGATGCTTGAAGGGACACTTAAAGACTTGGGTTGTTAGCTTTCATAAAGGTCTGCCTGTCAACTGGGTGATGTACTGGTCTGCCGGTCACCTAAGTGATGTTCTGTTCTGCCTATCCCCTGGGTGATGTTCTGTTCTACCTATCCCCTAAGTGATGTTCTGTTCTGCCTGTCCCCTGGGTGATGTTCTGTTCTTTTATTTATTTATTTATTTTATTTAACCTTTATTTAACCAGGTAGGCAAAGTTCTCATTGTCACGCCTTGGTCTTAGTATTAGTACTTTATATATTTGTACTTTATATATTTGTACTTTATATATTTGGTCAGGCCAGGGTGTGACATGGGTTATTGTGGTGTGTTTTTTTTGTCTTGGGGTTTTGTGGGGCGTCGACGTAGTCTATGGCTGCCTGAGGCGGTTCTCAATCAGAGTCAGGTGATTCTCGTTGTCTCTGATTGGGAACCATATTTAGGCAGCCATATTCTGTGAGTGTTTTCGTGGATGATTGTTCCTGTCTCTGTGTAGTTGTTCACCAGACAGACTGTATAGGTTTTCTCGTTCTGTTTGTTGTTTGTTGTTTTGTATATATTTATAGTTATTTCATGTATCGTTCTATTTCATTAAAGAACATGAGTAACCACCACGCTGCATTTTGGTCCGACTCTCTTTCGACAGACGAACGCCGTTACAGAATCACCCACCACACCCGGACCGAGCGGCGTGGTAACAGGCAACAACGAGAGCAGAAGCAGCGAAAGGAGGAATGGACATGGGAAGACGTTTTGGATGGCAAGGGTTGTTACACTTGGGAGGAGATACTGGCTGGAAGAGATCGCCTCCCATGGGAACAGGTGGAGGCACTTAGGAGAGCAGAGGCAGCCGGAGAGAGGAGCTGACGTTACGAGGGAACACGGTTGGCAAGGAAACCCGAAAGTCAGCCCCAAAAATGTATTGGGTGGGGGCTCAGGGAGAGTGTGGCAGAGTCAGGGTTCAGACCTGAGCCAACTCCCCCTGTTAATCGTGAGGAGCAGCGATCAAAGGACTTCTGGACTTGGGAGGAGATATTGGACAGAAAAGGACCCTGGGCACAGCCTGGTGAATATCGACGCCCCAAAGAAGAACTGGAGGCGGTGAAAGCGGAGAGGCGCTGGTATGAAGAGGCAGCACGACGAAGCGGATGGAAGCCTGAGAGTCAGCCCCAAAAATGTATTGGGGGAGGGGCTTACAGGGAGTATGGCTATGCCAGGTAGGAGACCTGCGCAAACTCCCTGTGCTTACCGGGGGGCTAGAGAGACCGGGCAGGCACCGTGTTATGCTATGGAGCGCACGGTGTCTCCAGTGCGGGTACATACCAGCTCTTCGTATTGGCCAGGCTAGAGTGCGCATCGAGCCAGGTAAGGTTGGGCAGGCTCGGTGCTCAAGAGCTCCAGTGCGCCTGCACGGTCCGGTCTATCCATTGCCACCTCTACACCTCAGTCCTCCGGTGGCAGCTCCCCGGACCAGGCTTCCTGTGCGTGTTCTCTATCCAGTTCCACCTGTGCCAGCACCACGCATCAGGCCTACAGTGCGCCTCGCCTCTCCAGAGCTGCCAGAGTCTCCCGCCTGTTCAGTGCTTCCAGAGCCTTCCTCCTCTACAGCGCTGCTAGAGTCTCCCGCCTGTTCAGCGCTGTCGGAGCCTTTCTCCTCTCCTGCGCTGCCGGAGTCTCCCGCCTGTTTAGCGCAGCCAGAGCCTTCCTTCTCTCCAGCACTGCCGGAGTCTCCTGCCTGTTCAGCGCAGCCTGAGCTGTCAGACTGCATGGAGCAGCCAGAGCTGCCAGTCTGCATGGAGCAGTCAAAGCTGTCAGTCTGCATGGAGCAGCCAGAGCTGTCAGTCTGCATGGAGCAGCCAGAGCTGCCAGTCTGCATGGAGCAGCCAGAGCTGCCAGTCTGCATGGAGCAGCCAGAGCTGCCAGTCTGCATGGAGCAGCCAGAGCTGCCAGTCTGCATAGAGCAGCCAGAGCTGCCAGTCTGCATGGAGCAGCCAGAGCTGCCAGTCTGCATAGAGCAGCCAGAGCTTCCAGTCTGCATGGAGCTGCCAGTCTGCATAGAGCAGCCAGAGCTGTCAGTCTGCATAGAGCAGCCAGAGCTGCCAGTCTACATGGAGCAGCCAGAGCTGCCAGTCTGCATGGAGCAGCCAGAGCAGCTAGATCCGCCAGTCAGCCATGATCTTCCAGATCTGCCAGTCAACCAGATTCTTCCAGATCAGCCAGTCAACCAGACTCTTCCAGATCTGCCAGTCAACCAGACTCTTCCAGATCTGCCAGTCAACCAGACTCTTCCAGATCCGCCAGCCAGCCAGGATCTGCCGGAGCCAACTACCTGCCTGACCTTCCTCTCAGTACTGGGCTTCCTCTCAGTACTGGGCTTCCTCTCAGTACTGGGCTTCCCCTGAGTACTGGGCTTCCCCTCAGTCCCGGGCTTCCCCTCAGTCCCGAGCTTCCCCTCAGTCCCGAGCTTCCCCTCAGTCCCGAGCTGCCCCTCAGTCCCGAGCTTCCCCTCAGTCACATACAACGACACAGAGTTACACATGGAGTAAAACAAACATACAGTCAATAATACAATATAAACAAGTCTATATACGATGTGAGCAAATGAGGTGAGATAAGGGAGATAAAGGCAAAAAAAGGCCATGGTGGCAAAGTAAATACAATATAGCAAGTAAAACACTGGAATGGTAGATTTGCAATGGAAGAATGTGCAAAGTAGAAAATAAAAATAATGGGGTGCAAAGGAGCAAAATAAATAAATTAATTAAATACAGTAGGGAAAGAGGTAGTTGTTTGGGCTAAATTATAGGTGGGCTATGTACAGTTGCAGTAATATGTGAGCTGCTCTGACAGTTGGTGCTTAAAGCTAGTGAGGGAGATAAGTGTTTCCAGTTTCAGAGATTTTCGTAGTTCATTCCAGTCATTGGCAGCAGAGAACTGGAAGGAGAGGTGGCCAAAGAAAGAATTGGTTTTGGGGGTGACTAGAGAGATATACCTGCTGGAGCGTGTGCTACAGGTGGGAGATGCTATGGTGACCAGCGAGTTGAGATAAGGGGGGACTTTACCTAGCAGGGTATTGTAGATGACATGGAGCCAGTGGGTTTGGCGACGAGTATGAAGCGAGGGCCAGCCAACGAGAGCGTACAGGTCGCAATGGTGGGTAGTATATGGGGCTTTGGTGACAAAACGGATTGCACTGTGATAGACTATAGACTAAGATGTTCTACCTATCCCCTGGGTGATGTTCTGGTCTGCCTGTCCCCTGGGTGATGTTCTGTTCCACCTGTCTCCTCAAAGTATTTTCAACAAACTGATACTGTATACTGTATATGGACAGGACCTCTATGGATATCAGCAGTCGGGGGGGTCGATGGGTATGGGAGTAGAGGAGTAGAGTGGGGTACTTTAAGTATGTACATGTCCTAGGAGTCCAGTGATGTATGGGGTGGAGGAGGGGAAGGGAGCAGTAAGCAGAGCAGAGTGGGGATGGCTGGTACAGTATGTATGTGGTGAGGTGAATGTGAGGGAGTATTGTAATGAGGTAATTTGGTGTCGGACTGCAAACATAAAATATAATTTAGTCAGTACTGTCTGTTTATGTGTCCACAGCTAGCTTGCATACAATAGATGTGACTATGCCTGATAGAGATGCAAGAGAAACATAGCATATTATGATCTGAACAGAATCAGAGAGATCAAATATCATAAGCCAATGGAGGGATAGACTACATTATCTGCTTTTCCAGTTTTTCACTTTCCACAGTTTTTACTTTCATTCATCTGATGATTGTTATTTATCTAATCAACAAACTATGTTTAATTGTTACCTGATTAAATTAATCATGTAAAAATTCACTCATTCTAGTGGGCACCACTAGAGCGGAATTAAACTCTAAAGGTCACATCCATAAAACAGTCAAAATATGAATCATAACCTCTCATCATATCATCATTCTGAACAGTCGTAACCTTCTTGGACATGCAAAAACACCAGCCTTTCTCATGATTCAGTACTGCACAAATTGATTACATTTTTTATTTCCTAGCTAACTAAATAACAACACAGAATAAACTTACAAGCTTAATACATGAGAAAAAGGTCCCTAATGGACTGACAATATATGACGGTTTGTTACACAGAAAATAAAGAGGTGATGAAGAGAGAGAGAGAAAAAAATTGACACTTATCGTTGATACATTTTAGAACATTCTCACAGTAATCATATACATTGGAATAAGAAGTCATGATTGTATTTACGTTACGTGTGAATCCCTTCGTTCTCCGTTAATCTCTGTCGGATCCAGCCCTCCTTAGGAAGGTTGTTGGCCTTTCAGCGACAAGCTTGTATGGCTCTGATTGTCCAAAAGGGGCCTGTCTCCCTTTTCCCATCTTCTACTGTTGTTCACTCTGGAAGATATCTAGGCAGCTGTGTCGACGGTTCCCATTGGGGATACAGTGATTTGAGAAGAGTAGTACAGTAGGATGATTTGATGAGTTTCCTTTCTAGATATTTGACTTGGGACAACTAATCAGCTGTATCAGTGATTGTCCGAGAGGGGAGTTCTCTCCTCTCTCCACCTTGTGTTGATAGTCAGAGTTTTAACCACGTTACACTCACAGCTACAGCCTGGTGGTGTTATGGTCTAGTCTGGGAGGTGAGTTGATTTTCTCCACCTCATGTTGAGGTTCATAGTTCCAACCATTTCAAACATGGAGGCTACCGCCTCACGTTTTTCTGGTCTAATGTTAATTTCTGTTACCAAGCCTTTTATGCACTCTGGCCTAAGCGGACGGTTCCGTCAGTCTGACACTCTCTGACCTCACTTGGGGCGTGGCTACCGCCTATGCACAGTTTATAAGAGATAGCTTCTCTCATACCTCCTAAAATCACATCCCTATCTTAACAAACATACTTTCATCATTTTTCAAATTTCATATACAATGTTAAGGATGGAGACTTCATACCTGCAGTGTAAATACTTTTCAAGTTACAGTATTTACTTTATAACCTTGTTCATGACATCACAAAATTAAAATCCAATATGACATTTGTTTTCTATAGGTCATCTTTGACCATTCCCCCAGATTCTTGTGTTCGAAATATTGTTCCAGTATTCACTTTTTGAACAGCGGGAAAATGTCTGTTGACAAATAACATTCCGTTATATTTTACTGAAGAGGAAAAGAGAGAGTCCTGTTCTTTAATTTACGACAGAGTGTGCACTGTCACCCACCAGCTCCCTCCTCCCCTTTTCTGTGGGTGGGAGAGGTCTAGTTACTGTCAACCATTGCCAAGCTGATCTGACCCATTGGATCCTCACAGAACATTCAAGACACCAGCAAATGATTTATATTCTTGCATGATGATATAAAAAAAAAATATGCTGCGGAAGTTTTCAAATCCCAATAGGGATTCTAGCCTCCACATTTGATTTGATCAGTACAGCAACATGTTTCATCTAAAGTTTCTAAACTAGTGCAATGCACACAATACAACATCTCAATTCGGTTTTTTGTTTCCCACTTATATGTTTTGGGTCCACTGATCTCTGCATGGGATATGCAGCTTTTCTCTTTTAAACAAAACAACTAGTTTCTCAATCTGGTCTTTACAGATGATTCCGGAGCTTAGCGGGATTCAAACCAGTATGCTGGCAATGGTTTAAGTGATCGATTTCTCTATTTCTCTCTCCTGCATTTTCTTTGGCCCCATCTTTTCTCCTGGCCCTAAGACAATAGGCAAGGAGACGCAGGCTGGACAGCTGCCACCACACACACACGATCGCGCACACACACAACATAATCTACAGCTAGAATTAACCCAGGGATTGCTCAGCTGGAGAGAAGGAGAAGAAGACAGTCTGCCAAGTCTTCACCACAAAACTTACAGAGCTGGATCTCTGAATACACAAACCAGTACTCTCTATAGACAGCAGCACATAGCCTGAAAAATAGCTATTGGTTATAAAATATGCAGTAAACTATTTGTTAAAAGCAGAAAATGTGTCTTACTAATGACAAAACATCCTTAGACAAGTTTAGACGACAATCTGGGCTATATTGAGTATGAATAGCAGCCGCAAAACGTATACTCTTTATACTATAATCACGCTCTTGATATTGGAATAGAACCAATGAGCTGAAGTCACAGTATCGGGTGAGTTGTATTGTGGTCCAAGAATGTTGACCAATGTGGACCAGTGTCAGGAACATTATATCTGTTCCAGAATAATAATGTTCCATTGACTGCTCCATATAATACCCAATATAAGACCCATTGCATTACAGGTCCACTCAAATACCCTTTCTATGCATGCAAATGTTATCACACAAATAGAGTTAATTCCTCAAGCCATAAAAGAACAAACCTGATTACATGCATTAACATTTTACACCTAGTATAATTTCTGAAGATATCCCTAAGGGCATCTCAAAGCCTTTTCTTAGATAGTGGATTCAAGGTATTCAGCTATGAAAGAGCAGGCAAGGAAACGTCCATAGAACACAAATCAAAGTGTGTTAGATTAGTCCTCCCCTCCAATATTCTAAATGCCCTACAGGATAGCCGATTGATGTTGAAAATGGAGAAAGAGGAGCATACATCGTAAAGCGCTACAGCCCTATCTAGAGAAGACTCAAGCTGTAAGAGGTTGTTAATGCAATCCAGTGTTCTAATGTTTGATATCAGGACCACTGGGCACGACTGGGCACTGAGGAATAGCAGAGATAGATTGTTCTGTTACGAGAGGAGGAAACCTAATTGAGACTAATGCATCAGTGCACAACGACCTTGGTGCTGCCTCTAGTCAGTGTTGGGGGAATCTCACTCCTACTGGCCTCACATGATTCTACTTGAAAAGCTAGTCTGTATCATTATGGAAATTATAAATATGTATTATGTTTGGTAGAACCCGTTTTGTTTCCTGGTAGAATCCTTTTAGGATTCCATGTAGAACCCTCTGTGGAAAGGTTTCTTCAAAGGGTTCTCCCATGGGGACAGCCAAAGAACCCTTTTAGGTTCTAGATAGCACCTTTTTTTCTAAGAGGGTAAGCTTATGTTGGGGAGCCTCACTCTGGTCTTCCATTTTGTTCCTCAGGATGTTACTTGAAAAGCCAGTATGAATGCTCAAGATTTTTAAGTGCAGAAAATACTGTTAGCTATGGGGTAGTACTCAAACCTTCATGGTCGAACATGCTTCTGTATTGAATGGAGCAAATAGGTGATACAGTATACAGTGCCGGCCCAGCCAATAAGCTACATAAGTGGCTGCTTAGGGCCACGCGAGCACGAGGGGGCTCCGAACCAAGAGGGAGGCCAACATGTTTTGCCTGAGATGTGGGTGGGCCTCCAACCACATCTTGCTTTGACAGTACTTGCATATTAGAAATATGAGAGTTTTGAAGGACAATATTAAAACAATCTCAAATTGTTTAATCAAACATTGTCTATCTATACCATTGTCTGGATTTAAACCATTCTCGATAAAGCTGTATTTTCTGTCAATGTTTCTAGTCTCTCTAGTTCTGCTCATCGAGGCACAGTGATCATAGACACAAACTTCAAACACATCACATACGATCAAAAGGACAGATTTCATAGTTCAGCCTGCGGCATACTGCGGCAATAAAAACACAGACTGCATTATAAACAGAGATACACAAATAAATCTGGAGTTTCAACAGATTTATCTGTTTCCCTTTTTAGTGTGCATGGCAAGAAGACAGGACAACACATTTTTCAATAACCATCCAACTCGTTAATCTGCATAACTTCAAGTTAATAATTGCATTGCTGTATGGTTCTCCCCCCAGCGTTGCATACATTTGCATCCCTTTGCAGATCTCTTAAATGTTATATTACTCTAAAACTTGTGGTGGGTTGGATCTGTTGGCAGCTAAGATAACTTTGGAGCTCTGGCTGTGCTTATGTCCTTCTTCTCCTGTGAGTTTGGTTGGATGGTGTAAATGCACTCCAGAATACATCCTCCGGGTAGGGGGAAGGTTTTTACTTCTCTTTCCAATGTTATTTAACTCTACTACTTTGAATGAATGTGGCATGAGGGGAGCTTGCCTCTGATCTCGTTGGAAGAAGAAGAAAAAACACAGGGAATTGGAAGTTACTATACTGTATAAGGAGTCGGACAAAATTGAAATGATAAATGTATGTTCATCACAGGCTTCTGATAGCTGTGGTTGGTTTTAATGATTCATATACACAACACAGTACTGATTCACTATGATGAACTTGTTGGCGCACTTGTAGAATTTGTGAGCACTGCAGTATCCTTTTAACACATAACCATTTAGTAGTAATGAGTAATGTATCTCAGTCACTAAATGTTAATGATGACTAAACATAACACCAGAGTGTGAAAGCATGGCTGGCTACTGAACTATTAAACTGTGCAGCCAATTCATAGCATGGAGGAAGATGGAAAACTGAATATGACTTCATTCATACCACGGAGGAAGATGGAAAACTGAATATGACTTCATTCATACCACGGAGGAAGATGGAAAACTGAATATGACTTCATTCATACCACGGAGGAAGATGGAAAACTGAATATGACTTCATTCATACCACGGAGGAAGATGGAAAACTGAATATGACTTCATTCATACCACGGAGGAAGATGGAAAACTGAATATGACTTCATTCATACCATGGAGGAAGATGGAAAACTGAATATGACTTCATTCATACCACGGAGGAAGATGGAAAACTGAATATGACTTCATTCATACCACGGAGGAAGATGGAAAACTGAATATGACTTCATTGATACCACGGAGGAAGATGGAAAACTGAATATGACTTCATTCATACCACGGAGGTAGATGGAAAACTGAATATGACTTAATTCATATCACGGACGAGGATGGAAATTGGTGAGAGATGGAAATTGGTCCCTTAGCTTTGCTGAAAATATCCCAGTTGTTGCAGGAACTAAGCTCGGGTATCAATTACATGGAAATGTTTCTCCTCCAATTTTATTGGCGAAGAGAAAAGGATCTGGTCAATTAAGGCAGAGTGTTGTGTGTGTGTGTGTGTGTGTGTGTGTGTGTGTGTGTGTGTGTGTGTGTGTGTGTGTGTGTGTGTGTGTGTGTGTGTGTGTGTGTGTGTGTGTGCTTTCGTACAGACCCCCACTCCACTGGTCTTACACGGTACTACCAGTGGAGTACAGACCACCTGTCAATGATAAAACCATTATCATCATGTCTATAGTCAGCCCACAGAGACACACATATAGACAACCAAATTGAGAGATTGAGCAATGCCTTAGTGCCATTTTTCACCAGTTCAAATGCTTAATTTATCTGGCCTTCGAGTGAATGCTGTTGTCAGTTGATTCTCAAGCTCTTGGATCAATGTCTAGAGCCCTCCCCTATTTTTTTGTTTGATCTTGAGTCAAATTAATAATTCAGTATGGGTCAACATTAACAGTTGAGCAGAGCCAGAAACTCTAATGAATTTAGAGAGAAAACTGTCAGTTCTCTTCAGAGCAATTAGCATTTCTGAAGCAATGCTTTGTTCTATATAATTCATCAAACTTACTGAGGATGCATCCCAAATGGCACCCTATTCCCTATATAGTGTGACTAGGGCCCATGAGTTTATGGTCAAATGTGGTGCACTATGTAGGAAATTGGGTGGAATTTAGGACACACAAATATAAGAAATAGTCATTTTACCAGTCTGCTGTAACCCATGAACATTTAAAATGGTAATAATTTCACTTCTTAACCATTATAGCAAAGGGTTCATAAGCACAGAGCACATGCCTCCTCAGCAGTCTCATGCATCATAAATACTTTATAAACATACATTTCAATGAATCCCTTCAAATATATTACAAATAAGTATACTTCTTGGGGACAATTTGCAAGTATGAGGGCAATATTGCTGAATCAAAGTAACCAAAGCAACTTGCTTTGCCTCCCCCTCTGTCTGGCTGCTAACTGCCTGCTTCTCCCATAATGCCTTGCTATTACAGCAAATAAATCAGCATTTTCTAATGCTAAACTCGGATTGCCTAAGGCCAGGCACTGACACATTAGAGCCAAAATGTTAAACAGAGCTCAACTTCAGCAGCACAGCAGATCTCAGCTGAGGCATATTGTCTTCCTACATTTCCTGGCTGCTTACTTTGAAAAATAATTGTTTTGTGAGATATCTTTATTGTTTATGTGTGTGTCATACACAAGTTTACTGTAGCTTCACACTATGGTGTACCTTCCTCAACACCAGAGGAAAGCTGCTTACCTCAGATGACATGAATCATTGCAGAAGTTACTGCAGTGTCCAAAAAGTCCAAATAGAGTACTATACTGTGCAAATACACGCAATTCAAACAAATGCTTTGATGCCACAATTAAATACTTTAGATCTCCAGTACCTGAATCATAAAGTACCTAATATAAAGTTCTGCAGGATAGAGGCAGATGAACCACAGAGGGTAGAGAAATCTCTAAGGTGGTTTTAGTCAGACAGATGCAATCTCTAGCTGTCCTATTGGGAGGCAAGGTGTGAGATAATAACGATATAATAACAGGAACAGCCTCTCTATGACCACAGACTCACCAGAACAGAAATTAGACCGTTTATATGATAAGCCGCAGCCCTTAAAATTGCACATAGGGATTTGAAAGCTGAGTCCTACAATTTGCATCAATAGCTAAAAGGTAAAAGCAGTGTCATCTGGGTTCTGGCATTCACTGTTCAATAATGTCAGTTAACATTATCTGTCATAAAAGTGTCAAAGATTCTACAACCATTTCACTGGTTTCAGGCAGTTGTCTCCCACTTTATCATTGTTAACACTTTTTCCATTAAGGAGAAAATAGTAAAAGGTATTACAAGTGAATAAAGCACAGTATATCAGATGAACGCAGCAGGAATCATACAACGGACCATTAAATGTCAGAGGGGCAAAGGTACAGGATGGCAGGACGGCAGGCAGGTCCAGGGCAGACAGAGGTCAGTAATCCAGATAGGTGGGGCAAAGGTACAGGACGGCAGGCAGGTCCAGGGCAGACAGAGGTCAGTAATCCAGATAGGTGGGGCAAAGGTACAGGACGGCAGGTAGGTCCAGGGCAGACAGAGGTCAGTAATCCAGATAGGTGGGGCAAAGGTACAGGACGGCAGGCAGGTCCAGGGCAGACAGAGGTCAGTAATCCAGATAGGTGGGGCAAAGGTACAGGACGGCAGGCAGGTCCAGGGCAGACAGAGGTCAGTAATCCAGATAGGTGGGGCAAAGGTACAGGACGGCAGGCAGGCTCAGGTCAGGCAAAGGTCAGTAATCTCGAAAGGTGGGGCAGAGGTACAGGACAGCAGGCAGGCTCAGGGCAGGCAGAATGGTCAACACCGGGAAAACAAGGAAACAGGAACAAGTAACAAGAGATAGGAGCAGAAGAAAAACGCTGGTAGGCTTAACGAAACAAAACAAACTGGCAACAGACAAACAGAGAACACAGGTATAAATACACTGGGGATAATGAGGAAGATGGGCGACATCTGGAGGGGGGTGGAGACAATCACAAAGACAGGTGAAACAGATCAGGGTGTGACAGTCTATTGTCGGAGATTAAGCTACAGACCAACTGGGACCATTGGCTGGCCTTCTTTTCTTTATTAAACAATGCAAGAGAGATCACATCGGTTATACATACACTATGTCTAAAATATCTCAAATATCTTACTGCATGTATTTTATCTACATGTAGCACTGATACAGCTTCCAGTAATACTGTAAATGAACAAAATACAGTGAACACTATAAAGGATTAGCTTGGAGGAAAACACAGATAGTGTAACCCGACAATTGACTGTTTTGCATGTAATCGATACAATATTAGCAGGACTGTTTCCCTGCAAACTAAGACTCTGATTAATGCACACACATTTCCATATTGATGGAATGAAGTTTCAATGAAATGCTTACTTGCAGGTTCCTTCTCGACAATGCAACAACAATAAGAAATTATAAAAGATAAGAATAGGAACATAAAGCAAATGGCTCATTGGAATAGAATAGACATGTCAGTATAATACAGGAAGGCAGAATTTATAGTACACGTGTTTTGGGAAAGGGGGAATAGACCAACATTGCTGTTTTGACTAGTCAGCCATTTTGCTGTAAATCAAAATCTCAATATGTGATGATGTACTGACCATTGTGGTGTGCTGAGATGTATGTTCTTCAACGTAGTGTCTTAATTGTTGTCTCTATAATTTATTTGTTGCTGTACTGTATTGTAATGTGGTACAATAAAACATAACACAAAAGACAAATCAGAAGAATCTCTGGACACTGAGAATTGGACACAAATGAGTGATACACACAGCATGAATATGAAAGAAGGGATCACTATCTGGACCCAGCAATGTTGTGATGGACAGCATCCTGCATCCAGAGTCCAGCATAACACTACACATGAGGTCCCATGTAGGCTAGGAGACATGATGGTCACTCATAGACCTGGAGCATGGAGCTGGGACACACGCACACACACACGCACTCGCACACACGCATGCATGCACACACACAAAATATATATAAACAGGAATCTATTTGGAGAGCGTTAGGGGTAAAAAATAGCCCTCAGGTAAATAATGCAAGGACTGAGAGAATCTAATAAATTATATATAGTCGTAGCCTGAATAAATGATAGATAATAGATGAATGCAGTCATACATTATGTACCAACCGTCATGTGAAATCGTTCGAAAAAATAATAAAGACATGCAATACACACTACCATTCAAAAGTTTGGGATCACTTAGAAATGTTATTGTTTTTGAAAGAAAAGCACATTTTGAAAAACAGACGCCTCACAAGTTCTCAAATTGGCAGCTTCATTAAATAGTACCCACAAAACACAGTCTCAATGTCAACAGTGAAGAGGCGACTCCGGGATGCTGGCCTTCTAGGCAGAGTTGCAAAGAAAAAGCCATATCTCAGACTGGCCAATAAAAATAAAAGATTAAGATGGGCAAAAGAACGCAGAGAAACTCTGGCATCTAGGAGTTGCCTCTTCACTGTTGACGTTGAGACTGGTGTTTTGCGGGTACTATTTAATGAAGCTGCCAGTTGAGGAATCTATTACTCAATGAAACACTCCAATGTACACGTCCTCTTGCTCAGTTGTGCACTGGGGCCTCCCACTCCTCTTTCTCTTCTGGTTAGAGACAATTTGCTCTGTTCTATGAAGGGAGTAGTACACAGCGCTGCACAGCGCTGTAGATCTTCAGTTTCTTAGCAATTTTTCACATGGAATAGCCTTCATTTCTGAGAACAAGAATAGACTGACGAGTTTCACAAGAAAGTTCTTTGTCTCTGGCCATTTTGAGCCTGTAATCGAACCTACAAATGCTGATGCTCCAGATACTCAACTAGTCTAAAGAAGGCTCTTTAATCTTTAATCAGAACAACAGTTTCCAGCTGTGCTAACATCATTTCAAATGGTTTTCTAATTGTCACTACTTCCACCGAAGTTGGTGCCTCTCCTTCAGAGGCAGCGTTCGACGTCACCGGCTTTTTAGTCTCCACCGATCTACATTTCTTTTTCCTTTTGATTGGTCTTGATTGTAATGGTTTCCATTACGTTATAATTGATTCCCTATTTAACCCTCTGGTTCCATCATGGTTTTGTGCGTGTTTATTGTTGTCAAGTTGTCTCGTTTATGTGCTCTGGAATTTTGTTCTCCTTAATGGATGATTGTTTATTGAGTAAAGTTACGATTATTACTCATCTCTGTGTCCTGCGCCTGACTCCGCCTTACCCACATCACCTAGACAATTGACAGAAACATGCACCTCTAATGGAGTCAGCAGGTGCACACAGCCCTCCTCTACCTGTGGAGGAGCACGTCCTGCAGCACGCGACTATGTTGCAAAGTCTCGGCACAGCCAAGGATCACGTGCTGCAAACCATGGAACGATGGGAGAGGGGGGGTTTTCCAGCAACCCCATCATCATCACCCCAGCTCCCACAACAACCCACACCGCTGTCCACCCCTCCTTCACCTGGATTCGGCTCGCGCTCCCGAGGGTATATGATGGAATGGCTGCCGGGTGCCAGGGGTTCCTACTCCTGCTGGAGCTCTACCTGGCAACCGCTCACCCGACTCGTGTGGGACGCGATAGTGTGAACACCTTCATCTCCTGTCTGACTGGTAAAGCACTTGAATGGGCAAACGCCATTTGAGGAAGGGGAGATAGTGACATTGGACAACTATGAGGATTTCCCCCGGTTTTCGATCATGCACCTGAAGGGAGAGCTGCGGGGCTATTTCGTGGAAACAGGGGGCTCTTAAGGGATTGTCACGTCAGTGCTCAGGGAGGTGTGTAGGTGTTTCCATAGGTGCAACTATGGTGGAGAGTCCAAACCAGGTCTCCACCATGCACATCCCCCCTGAATATGCCGATTTGGCCCTCGCCTTCTGTAAGAAGAGGGCGACTCTACTACCACCCCATCGACAGGGGGATTGTGCGATAAATCTCCTGGTAGGCGCAGCACTTCCCAGGAGTCAAGTGTATCCTCTGTCACATGAGGAGACGGCAGCTATGGAAACATTTGTCTCCAAATCTCTGGGACAGGGATACATTCAGCCCTCCACTTCACCTGCCTCCTCGAGTTTCTATTTTGTGAAGAAGGATGGAGGTTTACGACCGTGTGTTGACTATCGAGGTATAAATCAGCTCACGGTGAAGTACAGTTACCCGCTGCCTCTCATAGCCAGTGTGACAGAGTCATTGCACGGGGCACACTTCTTCACCAAATTGGATCTCAGGAGCACTTACAACCTGGTGCTTATCCGGGAGGGGGATGAGTGGAAGATGGCATTAAGTACCACCTCTGGGCACTATGAGTACCTCGTCATGCAGTACGGGTTGATGAATGCTCCATCAATCTTCCAATCCTTTGTAGATTAGATTTTCAGGAACCTACATGGGCAGGGTGTAGTGGTGTATATAGATGACATTCTAATATACTCCGCTACATGCGCCAAGCATGTGTCCCTGGTGCTTGGTCGACTGTTGGAGCATGACCTGTACATCAAGGCTGAGAAATGTCTGTTCTTCCAGCAGTCCTTGTCCTTCCTAGGGTACCGCCTGTCTGAGACAGGGGTGGAAAAGGAAAATGACCGCATTTCAGCCGTGCGTAATTGGCCGACTCCAACCACGGTAAAGGAGGTGCAGCGGTTCTTTGGGTTTGCCAACTACTACCGGAGGTTTATCCCGGGCTTTGGTCAGGTAGCGGCTCCTATTACCTCTTTGCTAAAGGGGGGACTGGTGCGACTGCAGTGGTCAGCTGGGGCGGACAGGGCTTCTTGTCACCTGAAGGCTCTGTTTACCTTGGCTCCCGTACTGGCTCATCCTAATCCCTCTTTGGCATTTATAGTAGAGGTGGACGCGTCCGAGGCTGGGATAGGAGCTGTTCTCTCTCAGCGTCGGGTACGCCACCAAAGCTCCGCCCCTGTGCCTTCTTTTCGAAGAAGCTCAGCCCGACGGAGTGAAACTATGATGTGGGTGATCGGGAGCTGTTGGTTGTTGTCAAGGCTCTGATGGCGTGGAGGCATTGGCTTGAGGGGGCTAAACACCCTTTCCTCATTTGGACTGACCACCGCAATCTGGAGTCAAGTTGTCTCGTTTATGTGCTCTGGAATTTTGTTCTCCTTGATGGAAGATTGCTTATTGAGTAAAGTTACGATTATTACTCATCTGTGTCCTGCGCCTGACTCCGCCTTACCCACATCACCTAGACAATTGACACTAATGATAAATTAGCCTTTTAAAATGATAAACTTGGATTAGCTAACACAATGTGCCATTGGAACACAGGAGTGATGGTTGCTGATATTGGGCCTCTGTACGCCTTTATAGATATTCCATAACAAATCTGCTGTTTCCAGCTACAATAGTTGTTTACAACATTTAACAATGTCTACACTGTATTTCTGATATATTTTATGTTATTTTAATGGACAAAAAATGTGCTTTTCTTTCAAACTTTTGAACGGTAGTGTATATGGCTACAAGGTAGGTGAGAGAAAGAGAGAGCAGATTTCATAGATAAAAAATAAACTCCCCCAGCACTGATTTAAAAACTTGATCATCGGCACAAGGTCTCAAAATGTAGAGAAGAGGAAGCTGGCATAACCGCGGGGAGAGAAGAGAAAGAGACGAGAAGTCTACACACATTACATAAAACAAGGCTGGGATTCAGAGATCACAGAGGCTCTGTACAATTTGAGTGGCAGGGTTTGAATCAGGACGGTATGCACAATTGTATGTGGCATATTACTACACAAGGCAGCAACATCACAAACCACATCACAGGATCATGACCTGGACCACAAGCCAGTTCAGAGTCGCATTCTTAAATTGTGCATCTGATCTTCGAGGTTCTAGCTGTGGTTCAGAATATCATCCCAGACACACGATTACATGGCTTTGGGTTAGGGGCTACAAGTTGTGCTGTGTTGTGTGGTTGTCCAATCAACCTGGATCAGTGTGAGAGGAGAGGAAGGCTGAGGAAGCCCTGTGTGAGACAGGCTTTTATTGTCACGGCTTTCTTCCTGGGAAGGAGAGGCGGACCAAAACGCAGCGTGGTTATAGTTCATGGTTCTTTAATAAGAAAACTCAAACATGAGCAAACTACAAAACAATAATTGTGAAAACCGTAACAGTCCTAACTGGTGCATAAAACACAAAGACAGGAAACAATCACCCACAAAATACCCAAAGAATATGGCTGCCTAAATATGGCTCCCAATCAGAGTCAACGATAAACACCTGCCTCTGATTGAGAACCAATCTGGGCAACCATAGACTTACCTAGACAACTAAACTGAACACAACCCCATAAATCTACAAAACCCCCTAGACAAGATAAACAAATAATTCACCCATATCACACCCTGGCCTAACCAAAATAATAAAGACATCAAAGATAACTAAGGCCAGGGCGTGACATTTATAGGAGGGCATAGGAGGCAGACTGAGGGCTCTGGGTCATTGGCTACACATAGTGTATTTTGTCGGTGTAGTGGTCTAACCTAGATAGACTAGGGAAGCTGTGTGAGAGGGGAAGCGGTCGTGGGCCTGCATCATTAGCTATAAGTGGTATTGTGTGATGGTACAGTGGAACTTGTAGGAATGTGAGAGGAGAGGAGGGCCATGTGAAAGAACACACGACCTGAGAGGCAGAGTGAAGAAGCCATACAGTATGAGAGCCAAGGCACAGAGGCAGGTTTTTAATAGAGGAGTAGGCAGATGGCCCACATTGAAAGCAGAGGGCCCTTGTGATAGTCCTCGACAGCCCTGCTGAGAACAGGGAAATTAAACGAGGAATTTAGATTCCTCAAATTAAATGTCCTGCTGATTTCCACCTTTTCTGTCTCTGTAGATGCGTCCCAAATGGCACCCTATTCCCTATGTAGTGCACTTCTTTTTATCATGGCCCCCTATATTGACACAGACTCTGTCCGTGGTGCTGTGGACCTGGGGTGTGTCACACTGTACCTCAGAGACCTCTCTGATCAATACACACACATACCTGATTTTAGTCAGGATGATAAATGCTTATAATGTATTCCATTTACAGCTCTGACAGTGGGAGTCTGGGAAAGGAAGGTACCATCACACTATGGGGTCTCCTGAGGGTCATATGCAATGGGTTATGGGTGGGAAGAAACACAGAAGCACCATTATGAAACACTACACTCTCTCTTCAAGATGTCACAGTATAGCAATATAACAAATGAGGTGTAATAGAATTACCGAGCATTCATCAATACATTCTCCCCAAGGAATTTGGTCTTGAAAACAGTGTGGACCATGTCAGGTAAGGACATTGCAGTATATAAATGAATTGATTTCACTGATTTTGGACTCCAAGATCTCAAATGGCATTACTATGCAAACTAGATGTCAAGACGTCAGAATAATACTAGCTCTGATGGAAACCCAACATATTCTGAATGTGATATCATTGTTCTAAATGTAGACATTTTAATAATGAGTGTACATCTGTGTAACCACCAGGAGGAATTATCCTGGCCTTATTATTGCCACCACTGCAGCCATAAGCTCATTATTTGACAATCAGCTAAATGACAAACACACAATGTCAAACAATTAATGAATTACAGATGCACAATAAACTAGAAACTAGCCCTACTATTACCAAACTATAATCATTATTTTATCACTTCGTAAAGATCAACATATTGTACAGTAAAGTAGTTTACATTCCAGAGTTCTCCTGTAAACTCTGGAGATAAATGTACACATTAACATAGCTCTGATGAGGCCTCTGTTTGTACAGTTTAGTTTAAGTTTAATGTATTTGCACCAAAGAAAACAATTGATAAATAACAATACAGATGAACATATTATTTTTGTTTTAAACGGTGTGCAGGTGTGGTTGGTCAGCCCAAGGGCTTATAAGAAAACCACACCACAAAAAACAATATTCAATACATAAGTACTCAAATAAAAAAGGTTTGTTGAAACAGATAACAAAACCTACTAATTATAAATGTATAAATGAATTGATCAGTAATCACCACCACAATTTAACCCGCATTAATAAAAAACTGATTCAATTCACATGAAATAACATCAGGATCACTTGGGATCGGTGGCTTTTTCTTATTCAACAGTTGACTGATGATTTTCCAAGTTGACTTTTATTATTTAAAATATATTTTGGGGGATATCCGAAGTAGGTGAGTAAATTTGTTCTTATACTTTTTTTTTAATTAGCAGAATTCAGGGTAGAGGGATTTGTGATAAACTTTTAACACAACTAGTTTTTTTTAACTGAGGATTTTTTGAGACAAGTTGTAAACCAAGGTTTCCAGAACCCTTCTGCTGCTGTCTTACATGATTTAACTAAGGGAAGTCTGGTAAGCAGACTCCACATCGGCCTGATTATAAACATTTTCCCATGAAACATCAATCAATAACTACTTTTGTTAAATATTCTACATTTAATGCTACTAATCATTCCCATCTGTTCATTTCCAGCTGCCAAAGAGAAGTGGAAAGTGGTCAGAAATGTCAGTATAAAGTATACCTATATTTGTAACGGTTTTCTTCCGCTGAAGGAGGAGGACCAAAATGCAGCGTGGTTAGTGTTCAACATCTTTAATATGGACGAAAAACGAGAACACTACAAAATACAAAACAACAAATGTGAAAACCGAAACAGTCCTATCTGGTGCAATGACACAAAGACAGAAGACAATCACCCACAAAATACCCACAGAATATGGCTGCCTAAATATGGTTCCCAATCAGAGACAATGACAGACAGCTGTCGGGTGATTGTCATCTGTCTTTGTGTCATTGCACCAGATAGGACTGTTTCGGTTTTCACATTTGTTATTTTGTAGTGTTCTCAGTTATCGTCTATATTAAACATGTTGAACACTAACCACAATGCATTTTGGTCCTCCTCTCCTTCAACGGAAGAAAACCGTTACAATATTAGCCACATAATTCAAAGAATGTATACAAATATTATCTATAAGGGTTGCAGATGAACTGGTAACTCTTGTGAGCTTAGCTGAATACATATAGCTGGAGTATAAACTATTCAAAAAGTCAGATGTCAGTGTGGTTCTCACTTTTAAATCAGTTTATGATGTAATCCTCCAATATAAAAAACATGTTATCTTCAACATTAATAAAATCTGAGGTTGATGCAAGGATTTCGATTAAACTACCATTGTCAGAATCGGGTGGCCAATAGATGCATCCAATTACCACTTTTTTACCACCAAAAAATGAACAGGAGGACATTTCTATGAAATGAGATTCAACATCAATGTTATCAGATGTAAGTGCAAGGTCCTCTCTTACAAAGAATTGAAAATATTTATCAACAACAATCGACACTCCTCCCACTCTTGATGTTCAACAGTGGTGAACAGCATTATAATGAGACGTCTCTTCAGCCAACCATGTTTCTGAAAGGGCAACAATGGAAAATTCATGACTGAGAGAATACAGATAACGAACAAGGTGGTTGTGATTTTTAGGAAGACTGTGAACGTTTAACAGTTGTATCTGAGTGTTTAAAAACAGTTTGAGTCTTATCACTTTCGTCTGTGTGACAATGGAAGTCAATGGAAGTAGATCAAATGTACTCACATAACATTTGCAAAAGGTTTCATAAACTTTTTGAATGGCATGTTTTGGCATGTTTTGTTGTGGTATTTTCTGCTGGTCCTTGCAGAATACGATCATCATTATGTTTATCATAATAATAAGTATTTACAGAATAATCCATTCCAATGACTTTAGTTTGTATTTATTATCCCTCTAGTGGGCAAAGTTTGAAAATACTCCAGCAGACCCACATTTTGTCAGGGTCCCTGCAATCCGGAATCCTTGAGACGTTCCTATCCCATATAAATTTAAATGTAACATGGTTAAAAGGCGCTGCATGGTCAATCTGCCCTCTGCATTGGCTGTGCAGCACTTACGGTGATATAGCCACTGCAGAAGTCAGGGCATTCATACTTCTTGCGCTTCGCGAAGCAGCGCAGAGCTGTTGAGCTTGAGCTGGTGTGAAGGAAGTTGTCAAGGAAGTGAGTTTGTGTTTATACAGGACCTCATGCCCTCACCTACTGTCAACCAATCATGTCAATGCGGAGCTTTAACGGAGCCCTCCGCATTGTTAGAGACAATTTATGCTTGATGTGGTCAAAGAGGCCAAAGTGTCGGTATGGAGAGTATGACGCAATGACATGGCATGCAGAGGCCAAATTGAGCTCCTCTGTATTTTGTAACAATGCAGAGGTCTCCTAATTAGCTCTGAATTTACATGATTGGTTGATGGTAGGTGTGTGTGTGTGTGTGGGGGGGGGGGTCCTGCATAAACATAAACCGACTTCCTTGACAACAGCTCTGCTCAACAGCACTGCACTGTCTCTCAAGGCAAGACGTATGAATGCCCCGATTTCTGCAGAGGCCATATCTATGGATTCAATATCATGCCAAATGTATTGTGAACACACAGCATGCATGTTGTATTCGTGTATCATGATCTGTACAAATAAGTACCAATCCATAAATGTAAATCACCAATCCATAAATGTAAATCACCAATCCACAAATGTAAATCATCACTTTCCACAAATGTAAATCACCATCCACAAATGCAATTCACTATCCACAAACACCTTTTGGTTTGTATTTGTAAATGGATATATTGCTTTCTATTTTTTTTATAACTGCAAATATGTAGGTAATTTCCAAGGGCCTTATATAAGTAAAATGACTGCCATAAAGATTTGCACATAGGAGAGATAATGCGCAAACATGACAGATATGGCAAACCTGCTACTCCTCATTTGTAGGCGTTAATTAAGGTAAACCAGATTCTTGGCAGGGATTTGACGAGAAGAAAAAGACACGAGTGGACAGCACTTTGTAGTCGTAGAAAAAAAAGTTATCACGCGTAGAAAACAATTTGTAGTTGTAGAAAAATAGTTATCACGAGTAGAAAGCGATTTGTATAAAAATAAGAACTCGAAACAATGTTTTAGTGTTGCTGTAGGTTTATTAGATTCCAAAAGACGGCGCTAGGATCCAGCGTCCCGAGCTCTGATTTTCCCTCCCGACCATGCAGCTCGATCTATTCTAAACGGTCTGCCAGAACCCTCACACGCATGCCGCTACTTCCTGGATGGAAGAATGGAACGCTACCAGCGCTGCCCTTGCCTTTGCAACATTCTCTCTACAATCAATCTAAGTGACCGCTGAAAGGACGAACACATACAATCAGTATTATTCGAACACTTTCTCTTCAAGTTTACGAAATTGAGTCGGACTCGTTTACTTTTCCTCTAGGATTGACTTTTTCTCCGTGAAAAGAAAGCCTGTCTGCATGTGGCGGACCATCACAACTATTTATCTGCGGTCCGCATCCATAGATATTCTTCGAAACATATGCTGATTTGTTTCAATTGAATTACCATCAAACTAAACTCAATTTGGGGTTGCAGCTGTGTTCAAATCCGATGTGGTTTACGTGTGTTTTCTGCAATCAAGTTTATGTAATTTTGTAAACTTCAAACTTTTGTCACCCGTTGCCTTCTGTTGCTCTCGATGACTATTCTGACATGCGGCGAATACTGGAAACTAGCCACTGGTGGACCTTATCCTTCATGTTTTCAGCATTGGCCATGTTTACCCACTGCTATCCTGGTAAGTCGTTGCATGGTTTGCAATATTGTATTATATTTGACAATGTTCATTGCAGTGTGTGTCATGCATATGTAGGAAACAATGCTCTGATATGTGTCGTGTAGTCAAGGGGAATAACATTGCCGATGTTATGTTACCCCAATCACGAAAAGATAACAGGACGAGAAGACTTGCTGCTATAGCTACTGCCGCACGCATGGAAGAGAGGACATTCATCCTACATATATAATGCGACTGAAATGGGCCACTCCTGTCAGCAATTCAACATAATTAAAATTACATGACCTCGAATGGAGAAGAATGAGTCTATGCGTACATCATGTTTAACCTGTTGTAACCACAGATGGGTAATATTACGCTATACAATGTTCTAATGGTTTCAGTAAACCAGCGGAGAAGATTTTGCGCGATTCTTAGCTCATACAGAAGGTGACAGGGCGTCAGTGTCTGTCCGGTACTTTAGCAGGTCTGATCGATGCACACATACAGTATGCAGTGATGTAACAGTGGGACTGGAACCTGGCCGGTGCCTAGAGAACGAATCGAGGGATCACGTCTCCTAAATTCCATCGCTCCCGCGCATGGCCGTCCAGAGCCGAGGTTTTAATGCACCATCAAAGCCTACGACTTTGATAGGCTAGGCTATAATTCTGAGTGCAAAACATAAACAATGGCATGTTTGAGTGCATATAGCCTTTAAGTACACACACACTTAATGGAGCAGTTCAGTCCTTTACACGTGTGAATGGTGAATATGACGACACAGCCTAGATAATACTAGGCATTCAGAGAAATACAAAATGACCTACTGATGGTGTCCATATAATTCTAAAGGCTAACATTGGTTGTTGAGTGCAGACTTCTCAACTTGAGAATATGGTTGCAAACCAAGGGGATGCACTCATGCCATTACATTGCTGCAATGTGTGGTTTCTAGATTAAGCAGTGTATCATAGTTGATGACCTTGATGGAAAGTTACAAACGCCCCTTGTGAACTTTAAATAAAACATGCATGTCATCTTATTACAGCCTCATAGCTACATTGTTATAACATGGTACTTGTGTTTTCACCTGTTGTCTGCACAGCTGCGCTCTAAGTTCAACTCTGCTATTCTTTTCTATTCTCCCACCTCCTCAGTATAAGAGGCTGAACAAGTCACATATTGAGATTCAGTCATCAATCATGTAATGGTTTCCCAATGTGATTGTAGTGTTGGTCCCATAGGAGCTTTTCAGGCCGAGGGGTGAGAGATGAAGAGGTGAGGGATGAGAGAGAGAACAGTAATAACATTTTCTAGGACAAAATCAGGGAGGGGCCCAGCCACTGGACAGACAAATTATACTGCTGCCATGGATGTGCTTATCTTAAAAAATATTACTCAAGATTCACACAGAAGAGTTACATGGTTTCAGTTTCCATAAATTGTGTCCAGTCTGTCACAGGTCCTATTCAGCAGGTCACTCACATCCACATGGAACTGAAGTTCAACCATCCAGAATATTTATCTGATCACCATATCCCCCTGGTCACATCTGGTTTGCACCGTCTGCATCCCATCACCTGTCCAATCAGCACCCAGGCTACAGAGATGAGGAAGAAGAGCAGGGGGATTATGGTACTGTCTGAGACACATTCAGATTAGATCCCGTATTCATAAAGTGTCTCAGAGTGTGAGTCCTCAACCCCTTGTCCATAATCTTATTTATGATGATCTAAAAGGCCAAACTGATTCTAGATCATTCAGGACTCCTACTCTGAGACACTTTATGCAGGTCCAGACCTCCAGAGAGAGAGGAGAGCCATACTCTAGCCAGGAGAATATGCTCTGCGTTCCATCCACTCTCCTCCTTAAACTTCATTAGAACAGTGATGAATGTCCAGGCAATAAGGCACTCTTACTAAAGGACTAATACTGCTGCACTCAAGGACAGACATATCAATGACTGTCCTCTGTCTCCACCCCCTCTTCCATCCTTCTCTTAAACAATCTCTCCCTGATGTGAGCTATCAAGTTAGCTGAATTTACAGCTGAAGAGTCAGTAGCTACTACTCTGGGTGGGTAGAGGGCAGTATGGAGAATTGGAAGGGTAATTCTCTGGCAGCGGTTTACCTGATATACATCCTGCCCTTTCTCTGCCTCCTCATGGTGTCTTTTGACTATGATTTTTAATGTGCTATTGTTGCTGTTATTCAGTCAATGTAGATGGTCCTTGGCATTTAAAGACCTAGTCCCCATAAAATGTTTGTCCTGTTATTGTGGGAATATCCCTAATGGATGGGTAATGTTAATGTGTTCATTTTCAATGAGTGTGAGCTGTATGGTACATAATGTGTTGTTGTGATGGAATGCTATGAAGAGATGGCTCACAGCACTTCCAAGTTCAAACAGTCTCAGAAAGAGGCACGTTCTTGTCACTGATGATGTTTACTCTTTTGCTACTGTAGGCTAGTGTCTTTCTCTGCAAGACCCTCTCAACATTTTCTAACACAGTAACCCCTCTATTGATTTGGTTTGATAGATACACTCTTTGACCTTATTATTAGAGCAAAGCTGAAACCAAGCTCCAGTATTTCATCCCATGTTTAAACAAAGCAGTGTTCATGTCTGAAGTCCTTCACTGGATACACAGCACGTTCACCTCCCCTCACATCAAACAATGGAGTGATTGAAGCATTTTGCTACAATCGCAATACCATGTGTATGTGACAAATAACATTTGATTTGATTTGAAGCATCATGGAGGATTTGGTACTCTCGGTAATCCAAGCTGTTCTCTGTATAGATGAGGGAGCAAAAAGTACTTAAAAAAAAATACTGACAAATACAAATCAAGGATCCAGTCATATAGGACTACAGTACATACAAGCCCTGTCTTAAATGCATGTCTGAAGTGAAAAAGGCACATCTTATATTTTGGTATTTGGCAAGGTTGCCTCCGTTGATTTGATCGAACCTATGCTGTCCTTAGATGCAAAAGTCTCTTGATGTTGGCTGTGTTTAGAAGGTTCCAGAGTCTTTTTGATATGGCCCAGCTCTGCTGAGAGAGTTAAGCACAGTGGAGGGCCTTTCTGTTAATGGAACTCTCAACACGGAATCTGTTTCCCACTTGTTTAAAGGAGGCTAGAGTAAAATGGAGGGTTGTTGGATTATTTTGACTTGGAAGGGTTGGGTTTTCCAAGGACATGATTCTCCTCTGTTTTGGAATTCTGTTTGTGCTCTATTGTTATATGTTTACGTGACATGAGAGTTTCTTATGTAAGTGATATTCAAGGAGACTTGAAAATTCAATAAGTGTGCTTTATATAGTATACATCATATTAACCCGATATTGTGTATGCGTGTCTTAGCTGTGTCTAAGACATTGTGAAGTGTTTGCATGTGCTCTCCATCCTATGATTGTGTGTGTATGTTTGTTTTCCATACTATTAGTTGATTACATGGAAAGGCTGAACCTGTACAGAGTGTTGTGATGTGTCAGTCTGACAGACTGATAGCGAAGACGGCAAAACAGCCATACACACACACACACACACACACACACACACACACACACACACACACACACACACACACACACACACACACACACACACACACACACACAATACCTTGAAGCTGCAATCCTTAATGGTGAAACTGCCACGTTTGATAATACAACAACTAAGAAGTTACTGCAAACAGCAAACAACGAACACAGTTTTTTACCCCTTAGACATCATTGCACAAGTGATCGAACAGCACAATATGTACTGCATTTTTTTTACCATGCTGCGTGTTCCCCGGCAACAAAAACAATAACAATGTTGGTGGTGCGGCCAGTGGCGCAGATCTTTCGTGGATCTCGGCTTTAAGGAGCTCTTGTAAACAGCCTACAGACATTCTTTGTTTAATGCAATACTGTGTATTTCATTCTTTGTAGTGTCTGCTTCCCTCATGCCTAATGAGGCCTAAGCTCTGTTGTGTTTGAGTGGCTGCCAATATAATAAAATCAGAAAGTGATCGTTCTTCCTCCCCATCGCGTCTCTGCCTCTCTCTCCTCTCCAATCCCTGACCTGCATATTGAGAGGTAGTAAATCATTTAACTGAAAGCCAAAGGGATCGATAAAACAAAGGCATTAAAAGTAATTGGACACATCGATCGAAATGCACATTTTTCTATCGGAGATCAGTTGGTCATTCTTTCATGTCTCTTCCATGCCGAAACAGAAACACAGTTCACCATACTTTATCAGTAGGAACCTCAAAAGAGATGTACCCAAGCTTTCCGCCTTTGGAATCAAAATTGTGGTCTGGTGATTTATGCTAGCTATCTTGTGTTTCCTCCAGAAGAATGGATTTTCCAAAGACTGGCTTTGAAGGTTAGTGACACCATGACTCACCTTGTGGAAAGCAAGTCTTTTCAGGAATACCACAGCCCTCTTATTAACCATTCCAAATAGTTTGTCTTGCCTTAGCAAACTCTTCTCTTCTTTGTGGAGCCAGATGGTAACCCCTGAAATGGACAAGTGGAAAGCCCTGCCTACTCTGTCTGTTTTGATTTGAATAAAAATGAATATTACCAAGGAAACAGCAGACCTAGAATTGCTCAAAGTATCTACATGCTACTTGTTAATCTTCTAAATTTGACTACGCAGTGAACATGTATTAACCGTAAAACACATGGAGGAATGAAAGATTCTGTTCAACATGAGGTTATGGCACTCAACCACACGGTCACCTGAGGGTACGTACAGTAGGCCTATCTTTCACAGAATAATGCAATATGGGAGCTGGAATGAAGTGTAGAATTATCTTGCTGAAAGCTACGAGCAATGGAGTACAGTTCAGTAGTTAAGTGCATTCCTCCCCAACACAATTTGTGAGTGTTGCTTGAGGGACAGGTGTAATGAAATTAACATCTTAGCCTGAGACCTCGAGCCTGGCATGTCTCTGACTGTAAACACACACCACAAGCAAACAAACTGAGTTGATTTCTGTTGATTTGATGTCCTTGTTTTCCTAGTAGAAGGCCTCTACAGTTGAAGTCGGAAGTTTACATACACTTAGGTTGGAGTTATTAAAACTTGTTTTTCAACCATTGCACAAATTTCTTGTTAACAAACTATAGTTTTGGCAAATCAGTTAGGACATCTACTTTTTGCATGACACGTGTTTGTAGGAAAAAGGGGGAGGCTTGCAAGCCGAAGAAGTGAAGCACGGTTGGGATGGTGCTTTGTGGGGGTGCTTTGCTGCAGGAGGGACTGGTGCACATCACAAAATAGATGGCGTCATGAGGAAGGACAATGATGTGGATATATTGAAGCAACATCTCAAGACATCAGTCAGGAAGTTAAAGCTTGGTCACAAATGGGTCTTCCAAATTGACAATGACACCAAGCATACTTGCAAAGTTGTGGCAAAATGCCTTTAAGAACAACAAAGTGGCCATCACAAAGCCCTGACCGTAATCCTATAGAAAATTTGTGGGCAGAACTGAAAAAGCGTGACTCAGTTACACCATCTCTGTCAGGAGGAATGTCCCAAAATTCACCCAACTTATTGTGGGAAGCTTGTGGAAGGCTACCCAAAATGTTTGACCCAAGTTAAACATTTTAAAGGCAATGCTACCAAATACTAATTGAGTGTATGTAAACTTCTGACCCACTGAGAATGTGATGAAGGAAATAAAAGATGAAATAAATAATTCTCTCTGCTATTATTCTGACATTTCATATTTTTAAAATAAAGTGGTCATCCTAACTGACCTAAGACAGGGAATTTTTCCTAGGATTAAATGTCAGTTTAAATGTATTTGGCTAAATTGTATGTAAACTTCTGACTTTAGATCAGCAAGCAAAGCTTCTCACTCCGACAGTGCAGCCGCTCTTAGTCCTAGTGAATAGCCTCCTCATTAAATCCTAGCAGTGATGTTTGTTTTTACCACTTTAGAAAGATCCAGTGCAGCTATTTTTATCTCCATATCAAATCATTTCTGGGTAACAATTCCGTACCTTACTGTGATTGTTTTCAATTAAAATGGTCAAAAAGAAACAAAAATTGCTATTTTGCAAAGAGCAATTTCTCAAGCAATAATTATGTCAGAGTGGGGAGGGTAAAACTGAAAAGTAGCTATTATTGGCAGAGAGGTTTGGAAGTCTATTAACAAATGTGCCGCTTCGTGATCGCACCAGGCAGGTCAAAACTCCATCCCACCAAAACAGACTGACATTTCAGGCAGCCTTTTTAAAAATAAACATTATCATAATGTACTTTGAGACATGCGGCCTGCTGTACTTCCAAGGCCGAGAGACCCTACGTTGGACGTGTATTATTTTGTCACATGCTTCGTAAACAACCGGTGTAGACTAACAGTAAAATGCTTTACTTACAGGACCTTTTCCAGTTATGCAGAATTAAAGATGGAAATTATGGTGGAGACATTATGTACAAATAATGTTAAGATCAGCATAGAAAACCCCCACACACAAAATAGCAGAATTGGTCAGGCGCCCTTAAAGGCGTTGGCATGCTTCGGTTTGGGTGGCACCTAGCCGAGTGTACTTACATACTCCCTTAAAAGATGTTCACCTGAAAAAAAAAAGAAGGAGGGAACGTGGCAATATTACCCCGGGACATTGGAGGGCAATGAGCTGGTCATAGCCATCTACAGCCTTTACAAGGAAGAGACCTGCAGGAGAATATATTAGTGACACAGAGAGACACTTAAGTGGGATCTTCAAGATTTGCTTTACCGAGCAAGACATATAGGCACGAGACAGATGTAGGGGCGTACTGCCGAGAGAGCGATGGTGGGGTGTTTCAAGAGTTCTTTTGGATCCAAACTGCTGCAGAAGACCCTCAATTTACCACCACCTGCTGTTCTGCCATGTACCACACTTCACTTTTTCTCATTTCCCTTGTTACGGCATACATGTATGTAACTCTATATGGGAAATAGAATTTTATCAAGGCTTTTGGAATATGGTTCCTGGAAAAGGGTATGGTGTTTTATTGTTGTTGACCAAATAGGCAATATTCTATATCTGACATAGTCTCTTGTTACCTCTCATTCACAGGTGTCCATGTCAATGAACCTGGGTGTACCTACAGTCGTGGCCAAAAGTTTTGAGAATGACACAAATGTTAATTTTCACAAAGTCTGCTGCCTCAGTTTGTATGATGGCAATTTGCATATACTCCAGAATGTTATGCAGAGTGATAAGATGAATTGCAATTAATTGCAAAGTCCCTCGTTGACATTCAAATGAACTGAATCCTCCAAAAACATTTCCACTGCATTTCAGCCCTGCCACAAAATGACTAGCTGACATCATGTCAGTGATTCTCTCGTTAACACAGGTGTGAATGTTGATTAGGACAAGGCTGGAGATCACTCTGTCATGCTGATTGAGTTCGAGTAACAGACTGGAAGCTTCAAAAAGAGGGTGGTGCTTGGAATCATTGTTCTTCCTCTGTCAAACATGCAAGGAAACATGTGCCGTCATCATTGCTTTGCACAAAAAGGGCTTCACAGGCAAGGATATTGCTGCCAGTAAGATTACACCTAAATCAACCATTTATCGGATCATCAAGAACTGCAAGGAGAGCGGTTCAGTTGTTGTGAAGAAGGCTCCATGGTGCCCAAGAATGTCCAGCAAGCGCGAGGACCATCTCCTAAAGTTGATTCAGCTGCGGGATCGGGGCACCACCGGGATCGGGGCACCACCAGTACAGAGCTTGCTCAGGAATGGCAGCAGGCAGGTATGAGTGCATCTGCACGCACAGTGAGGCGAAGACTTTTGGAGGATGGCCTGGTGTCAAGAAGGGCAGCAAAGAAGCCACTTCTCTCCAGGAAAAACATCAGGGACAGACTGATATTCTGCAAAAGGTACAGGGATTGGACTGTTGGGGACTGGAGTAAAGTAATTTCTCTGATGAAACCCCTTTCCGATTGTTTAGGGCATCAGTAAAAAAGCTTGTCCGGAGAAGACAAGGTGAGCGCTACCATTAGTCCTGTGTCATACCAACAGTAAAGCATCCTGAGACCATTCATGTGTGGGGTTGCTTCTCAGCCAAGAGTGTGGGCTCACTCACAATTTTTCCTAAGAACACAGCCATGAAGAAAGAATGGTACCAACACATCCTCCGAGAGCAACTTCTCCCAACCATCCAGGAACAGTTTGGTGACGAACAATGCCTTTTCCAGCATGATGGACACCTTTCCACAAGGCAAAAGTGATAACTACGTGGCTCGGGGAACAAAACATCAATATTTTGGGTCCATGGCCCCAGACCTTAATCCCATTGAGAACTTGTGGTCAATCCTCAAGAGGCGGGTGGACAAACAAACCCACCAATTCTGACAAACTCCAATCATTGATTATACAAGAATGGGTTGCCATCAGTCAGGATGTGGCCCAGAAGTTAATTGACAGCATGTCAGGTCAGATTGCAGAGGTCTTGAAAACGAAGGGTCAACACTGCAAATATGGATTCTTTGCATCAACTTCATGTAATTGTCAATAAAAGCATTTGACACTTATGAAATGCTTGTAATTATACTTTAGTATTCCATAGTTACACTTGACAAAAATATCTAAAGACACTGAAGCAGCAAGCTTTTTGGAAATTAATATTTGTGTCATTCTCAAAACTTTTGGCCACGACTGTACAGCTACCGCAACTCTCGTTTTCATAGAGTCATAGAGAATGCATTTGGCATCATGACTGGAAGGATGAGGATTCTTGATCGTCCAATCTAGTGTACCCTTGAAAAGGCTAAGGACATTGTGAAGGCATGTGTGTCCCTCCACAACTACCTGTCCTCCACGGATGAAGCTCATGAGCTGAATGCAAGATACGTGCTTCCTGCTTTTGGTGACATGACCCTCCCTTCTGGCATCTACCAACCTGGAGAGTGGAGCAGAGTTGTGGCAGGGGACAACAATCTCCAAGAGCCAGGGAGACTCTCGTGCCAGGGCGACATTGCTTGCAAGTGAAACAAGAAACAAGCTCAGGGACTTCTTCCTCTCCCTCCCTGGACCTGTGCCATTGCAAGAAGACATGGTAAGGAGAAGACAACTCAACCCAAGGCCAGCCAATCATGCAGAATAGGCCTATGCTAGGCCTATGGACTGCTCACCCACACATACCCTTGATGGACACACACAGACTCACAGTTCTTCTTTGTGTGCACTGTGAACCAAAGTACTTTGTACTAAAATTATTTTTTATTTTGTTAATTAAATGAAACTTGATTATATCTCACTGTGCTTTAATATTATATTTAAGATTAAGATTAGATTGAACTACACCACACAAGTAGAAGACAGCCTGTAAAGTCTGTGAAACACAGCTCTTCTCAATGTTGTCAACACTTCATGTTCAAAAATAACGCATTGAAACACCTTGTATTAAGATGAAGAAACAGAGCTTTTTTAGTACACAAAAATAATCCTTTATTCTTTCACCTGGGCTCTGAAAGTAAACCACAATACAACACAGAAGTGTCTGCTGAGAACAGACATGGAAACAACACGTGTCAATTAAATATAATTAAAGTGTCAGACAAATGTAATTATTTGTACATTACAAATGTCTGCGAAAAAACGGACGTAAACAACAAAAGTGTAAAACATGAAAGTGCCTGACTCCTGAGATGTCTGAACAACACCAGAACATTGTTAATTTCACTGTGGTCCCAGTCGTTTGTTCCATGTCCTCTTCCTGAAGTCATTCAGCTGGTGATCGAATTCCTCCCAGTTTTGGTGATATTTCATCCATGAAATCTGCTGTTGGTGCCATGGCCCTGTGAAGAGAGGGGGAAATTAGAGGAGTGTCTGTAGAGAGCAGTGTGGTGAGGAAAGGGAATCATAGGAAATAAAGGAGGAGAGTCTGAAATGTTTTACCTCTGGGACAAGCTGTTGGCTCGGTGCACGACCGGAGTCTACAGCTCTTTTCTTCCTTCTCACGCACCTGCTACTACTGCTGCTGCTCTGTGGCATTAGTGAGGAGTAGGTCTTGGAGGTGGGCCCAGGATAGAGCTTCCTAGGTCCGGCATGGAGATGGTTTCCCATTCTGCATTGCAGTTCAGTGTGGGATATGGGCTGGGGGGCGGTGAACAGCTGGTGATGTCCCCATTCACTGGTGTTTGCCTTTTTGAAAAAGAAAGAAATTACAGGGCTATTTAGTACACATATGCAAACCATCCAAAAGTATCAATGAACCACGTATCAAATATCATTAACTCAGACTACAATTAACTACAATGTTTCAAACCTTTCAAGAGTTGAGTAGGCCTGGCCAAGTTACAATTTTGTAACATTTTAGCTAGCCGGACCTTGCTACTGAACTTTGACTTCGGTTTTACCGAGATGGGAAGCTTAGATTTTCTTTCTCTGACAAAATTATGTTTGATCAAAAAGTTTAAAAAAAGTTGTTTTGTTGGTTTGCTTGCTTTCTCTCCATGCGTCTGCTATTATGCTAGCTAGACATCCAAGTAGCTAGCGCTAACTTATTAGCTTTTGTTAGCAAAAATGGCTAATGTTTTCCTTGACTACAATGAAAATACAACATACCTCATCCTCTGATGAAGACTGGTGAAGTTGTTTTCCTTCTTCCCATGCAACACATGCCTAACAAGCCATGGAAGCTGCAACGAACATTACCACACTTTTTCAAACGAGTGACTGGGTCTGAACCCACTGCCTCTGCAATTTTCCTCCATGAATTCGACTTTACATGCTGGTCTTTATATAATGCATGGCTAGAATCGTAGAGATGCAGGTACTTCTGTACCTCCTCGGCCAAGTGATGCTCAATGTTGTTGTCGTTTGCCATGTGGAATCCACACTGAGGTTCGGGCTGAATCAAGGAAAAGAAACTTGCATCACCCCAACAGTTCACCGTTCATCGCCGAAGGAGTGTAGATTTCAGTTTCTGAACTTCGGCTTGCCTCAAGAAATGTTTTTGTGTGCACGAACACTTTAAAAAAACTTGCCAAAGACCAAAACAAACCAAAACGTAAAATGTCTTAACACGTTTTGGTTTGTTTTTGTCTTTGGCAAGTTGTAAAAAAAGTATTTGTGCACACCAAACATTTCTTGTGGCAAGCCGAATTTCGGTAGCACAAACTGTTACAAACTGTTCCTGATTGGGAGGCATCCGTGCGCCTTAAGAGTGCTGCTATCCACTGCAGCGCCCTCTGTTGTGTATTTGGGTACGTGTGTGTGTGCATGACTGTGTGTGTGTGTGTGTAGTTACTGTATGTGTGCATGCCTGTGTTTGTGTACGTACTTTGCACCAGTCACTGTGATCAGCTCAAATGTACTTTTGAGTGGACAAAGTTTGAACATTTACAGATGCACATTTCAGATCGCAGTCATCACAGTGGTGAAGTCTGGAGATGTAAGCAGCAAGGCATTTGCACGATGTCATGATATTATCCCAGTGACATATCACAGGAAGTAACTACAGTCAGACAGACCACAACTTTTCCTGGATGAGTTGGACCCAACACCTGTCGCTTAGTAGATTTTAGAATTCTCTTTGAGAAGTTAACTTTTTGTTTAGCTTGTTGTGTAATATGACATGACTTAAGTTGAAGTTAAAGTAAAATATTATTTAACCATGAATGACAATAGCCTCCATTGTGAATATTTGTGCCCAAATTGATGGGGAAGAAGTGCTGAGTGAGTTAGTTTTTGAGGCAGAGAGAGCAGTGTTTAGTGTGCAGTAGAGAAGTCTCCATATCCATGCTGTTGACATAACCCCTGTGGAGATAATGCAAATGTTTCACTTCCCCTAACACAAACATCCAACCACCCTCTAGTAGCAGCTGTAATTAACTAGACATTTCAATATCATGACCTTTTTCTTCTGACATTTTCATATTTCAATAACATTGTTTCAGGCTTCTCTCAACAAAAGATAGCTCTCATTTATTGTCAAACTGTCATAAAGTAGCAGTTGCTAACCAAAGAATGGGATCTAGATTCTGGAAGTGAAATAGTAGAACAGTATGAATTTGAAAGAAGCAGCCTGTTTTGTAATCCTAACTTCATATCTAGTTCAGAATAAGCCTGACACCAGAATATGGGGGGACAAGTAAGCAGGTTGTTTGGCCACATCTCTGTGTGCCTCGCTCCCTGCCTTCCCATCACACTGTTAGAGGAGCTATTGGCCTGATAGTGGACGTCTGTTGTTGACAGGATTTGTCCCCAGTCATGTGACACGTGTGTTTATCACAGCAGAGACAACCTCTCCCCTCCCCAGCCAGATGATTACCTAGCTAGGGGATTCTAGACACACACACACACACAAACAAAAATCAGTGTAGAAAGCTATGGGCAGTTAAAACACAGTGGTTGTTCATTGAGGTGTATTGAATGGGTCTCTTTCTATGTCATTGGTCATTTTGGTCGTTGCCTTTCACAGTGCTACTGCTCTTGTAGAAATGAAGGCTGTCACCTCTCCTGTGTTGAGATATAATCATCAATTCTGCGCACTGAGATCTCTGTCACCTTGGCTGTTCTCTTCAGGCCAGCCCACCAATGGCACGGTCAGACCTTTTCATCTGGAACCCCAGTGGGATCCAGAGCTCTCATCCCTCTGCTTTGTTATGATCAACTAACTGAGCCATTCACCTGAATCAGAGAGGTGCAGGGGGCTGCCTTAATCAACGTCATCGGTGCCAGGGGAGCAGTTGTTATGGGTTAACTGCCTTGCTCAAGGGCAGAATGGCAGATGTTTCCACCTTGCCGGCTCGGGAGTCAACCAGTGACCTTTCGGTTACTGCCCAACACTCTTAACCGCTAAGCTACCTGCCGCCCCATATGAAGTAGGTAAAAGAGTATGTAAAGATGGCTGGTAACAAAATATCATTACATTTCCGTTCTTGAGTAGTGCCACTGTTCAGCAAAACAGTAATATGACGAGGCAGAAATATATACTTCCTGCAACGTTCACCATGTAATATTCACGATATTCAACATAAGAGTTTAAGAAAAGGTAACTTTCGGTCAAGTCCTAAAGCAACCTTTTCCTTCTCCCACTCACTGTGGCAAGTAGATAAAAAAAATCTACCAGCTACTCAGATTTTTTACCACCCAAAATATGTTTTGCATTAATTACATCACAAAACATAAAATTAAGTGAATGATTATGCTTAGTAATGTTTCTAAAACAAGGAATGTATTACTAGTAAGATGGAATGTGGTACATTTCTGAATTAAATGTAATATCTTGTGACCTGTGTCTAACCAAAATATCAGATGAGACAAAAAATGTCAACTCCACCATTTAAGGTGAAAGTGGTAATGGGGCCACTCAAGTCTTAATGTGTGCCTGTGAGAATCTGAATTGTAGAGGCCGAAAACATCTGTTCTCTTCACTAGCAGTGGAAGCAAATTCAAACTTTGAAAAATAACCTAACTTGTAAACAAAACACAATAAATATCAAAGAAACACATAGATAAAGTATCACTTTAGTAGTTAGACCAACTTTTATGCCTGTGCGCATTGCTTTTAAAAATGAATCTTTCAGCACTTCATTGACAGTGCACACAGCCCCCCAGCCAGGCAGTGCTGCTGCGCGAGGTGGGATACCTATAACGTTAGGATTTCTATTTCTTTGTGCGTTACCAGATATGAAACAAAATGTCAGAAATACTTTGAAAACAACCACTGCAGCATTTATTTTTCTATAAATCACTACTCACGTGCCCATTCTTGAATTTTTATAATGTTTATGAAATGCTTGCACTGTAGAGCCCAGAGTGTGACCACCTTCCAACGGGGCTGGTGAATTAAACATTCTTACCTGCCAATGCCAAAATCTACCCACATTTGGCGGTTGATGATTTTAGGCCCTGGTTTCAGTGTATCCTTTTCTCCCTGATTTGTTTGATGTTTTTGGTTGATGAGAGCAGAATATTTAAAAGGGAAGAAGTTCACACGGTATGTTGGATCCTTGCAAGATATTACTGCACTGTTGGAGCTAGAAACATTTTGTTGCACCTGCAATAACCTAACGTAGCAGGCATAAAATAAACGGCTGAAACTAGATCCCCCTACATACTGGTCTGAAACTAGATCCCCCTACATACTGGTCTGAAACTCGATCCCCCTACATACTGGTCTGAAACTCGATCCCCCTACATACTGGTCTGAAACTAGATCCCCTACATACTGGTCTGAAACTAGATCCCCCTACATACTGGTCTGAAACTAGATCCCCCTACATACTGGTCTGAAACTAGAACCCCTACATACTGGTCTGAAACTAGATCCCCCTACATACTGGTCTGAAACTAGAACCCCTAAATACTGGTCTGAAACTAGAACCCCTACATACTGGTCTGAAACTAGATCCCCCTACATACTGGTCTGAAACTAGATCCCCCTACATACTGGTCTGAAACTAGATCCCCTACATACTGGTCTGAAACTAGATCCCCTACATACTGGTCTGAAACTAGATCCCCTACATACTGGTCTGAAACTAGATCCCCTACATACTGGTCTGAAACTAGATCCCCCTACATACTGGTCTGAAACTAGATCCCCTACATACTGGTCTGAAACTAGATCCCCCTACATACTGGTCTGAAACTAGATCCCCTACATACTGGTCTAGAAACTGGTCTGAAAGATCCCCCTACATACTGGTCTGAAACTAGATCCCCCTACATACTGGTCTGAAACTAGATCCCCCTACATACTGGTCTGAAACTAGATCCCCCTACATACTGGTCTGAAACTAGATCCCCCTACATACTGGTCTGAAACTAGATCCCCCTACATACTGGTCTGAAACTAGATCCCCTACATACTGGTCTGAAACTAGATCCCCTACATACTGGTCTGAAACTAGATCCCCTACATACTGGTCTGAAACTAGATCCCCTACATACTGGTCTGAAACTAGATCCCCCTACATACTGGTCTGAAACTAGACTGGTCTGAAACCCCTACATACTGGTCTGAAACTAGATCCCCCTACATACTGGTCTGAAACTAGATCCCCCCATACTGGTCTGAAACTAGATCCCCCTACATACTGGTCTGAAACTAGATCCCCCTACATACTGGTCTGAAAAGATCCCCCTACATACTGGTCTGAAACTAGATCCCCCTACATACTGGTCTGAAACTAGATCCCCTACATACTGGTCTGAAACTAGATCCCCCTACATACTGGTCTGAAACTAGATCCCCCTACATACTGGTCTGACACTAGATCCCCCTACATACTGGTCTGAAACTAGATCCCCCTACATACTGGTCTGAAACTAGATCCCCCTACATACTGGTCTGAAACTAGATCCCCCTACATACTGGTCTGAAACTAGATCCCCCTACATACTGGTCTGAAACTAGATCCCCCTACATACTGGTCTGAAACTAGATCCCCTACATACTGGTCTGAAACTAGATCCCCCTACATACTGGTCTGAAACTAGATCCCCCTACATACTGGTCTGAAACTAGATCCCCCTACATACTGGTCTGAAACTAGATCCCCTACATACTGGTCTGAAACTAGATCCCCCTACATACTGGTCTGAAACTAGATCCCCTACATACTGGTCTGAAACTAGATCCCCCTACATACTGGTCTGAAACTAGATCCCCCTACATACTGGTCTGACACTAGATCCCCCTACATACTGGTCTGAAACTAGATCCCCTACATACTGGTCTGAAACTAGATCCCCCTACATACTGGTCTGAAACTAGATCCCCCTACATACTGGTCTGAAACTAGATCCCCCCTACATACTGGTCTGAAACTAGATCCCCCTACATACTGGTCTGACACTAGATCCCCCTACATACTGGTCTTGACAAGAATTGAAAATACTGTCGGGGAAGATTCCCTTCTGCACTGTTCAACTAATGCAGTAAATGTGGAGGAGTTAAGATGGAGTGTTGACTTGTTAACGTCCAAAAGCGGAAGTCGCGTCACATGTTCTCTTTCCACTTCCCTTGACAGACGGAACATACGATTGTTGGGACTCTGCATCGCAGGTGTTAACTCTGCAATCTACAAAACTGTGTACGTGACCATAAACGTTGATTTGATTTGAGTGCACAAAGATGAAAGGACGGTACTTACTGTCACTCCCAGCGTACTGAAAGAAATGTATTACTCGTTGTGAAGAGCAACTCGAATGTTCTTTCTTTCAGAACATAATGGCTCCTTCCCTTTATACAACATGCGTCATACAAAGTGCATTCAGTGGAACGTTCCATTTACGCTTGTATCAGCTGGAGTGGTTAGTGCACACTGTAGGCCTACAGTAACTGCCTGCTGTACAGAGCCATCAGTTGAATCCCTCTTCATGGTTCTCTTCATCGTGGCCATAAGCCCAGTCATGCAGTATCAATTCTCCACTAACATCAAAGGCCAGTTAAATAGGAAGGGAAGAGGGCTGCAGGGCAGGCAGGCATAGTGTAGAGATATAGACTGACTGTGTCACAAATGGCATCCTATTCCCTATATAGTGCACTACTTTTGACCAGTGCCCATAGGGATCTGGTGAAAACGAGTGCACTATGTATAGAACTGGACTCCTCTACTATTTTGGTAGTGTATTATAGTATTTCTAGCTATAATTGTAACATAGTCATTTGGCCAGTTGGCAGCCAGGCTAAATACCTCATCAGCAGCGGCAGTGGAAAAAGAGAGGCTGCACTTGAGGAAAACTTTTCTTAAATATATTCAATTAGCTTTTTAAGAACCACACAATTTGATGTTACTGAAAGGTCAAATTGGCTAGATGGTGCTACAGGCTGCTAAAGGAATAGTTTATAATGAGGAAAGAAAAACCTGTAATTGACCGGATTCACATTTGGTATAGTGGAATGCCTTAAACGTTGCAATGATAATGAAGAATGAACGTGTCATTGGCAAACACAAGGGCCTGTTTTGGGTGTTATTGACTTTCCTTGTTTGTGGGCAGATGCCTACAGTATTTACAGTTTTCATCATTAATGTCAGTCGTCCAGGTTAATCACAGACTGCAGGCGTCAAGAACATCTCAATGATGTGCTGCGGATGTGTGATATTATTCACAATAGGCTAGTCGCTACAGTAGAATTGTTTTCTAAATCAATAGCTGTACAATTCATACAGTGAGTCATAACTCCTGACAGCGGCCCGAGAAATGACCCGGAAAGCACCCAGCACTTTAGCACTGTAATTGCCACACGTTGACAGCATCACTTTACTCCCAATAAATTAACTGTGACAGTATTTGTTGCTGTGTACTGTATGGATACAGCATGGACTGTATCCTCTACTGTTTGATGATGATAGGGGACACAGAACAGGCCAGGGAGTATACTGTACAGTACAGTACAGCACAGTGAAGCACAGGAGAGTTCTGTACTGTAGAGTAGACTCCAGTAGAATCCAGTACAGTCCAGTAGAGACCTGTAGAGTTCACTAGTAGAGAGACTGTTGAATGATTCTGGGTGGGTCGCACATTTGCTGACTTAAGACACTAGTTTAGGATTTTAATATTTTATCCACAGTACACATAGCGCCGGGCGGGCTGAACTGCTTGTTTTGAATGGAAGCAGGGAGATGTGTGTGTGAGCTGTCATTATCCACCCCCTGTGTCTAATCTGGTTAATGGCTTTCACCAAAGCCCCCGATACACTTAATCACAGAGCTGAGCACAGCACACCATTGAAGCTACAGTATGGGATTTGTTCAAAGGTAATTTTAATCAGTGAGCAAAACAAACAGGCTTTTTACCTGTGGCTGAATGAATCCATTGGGTGGACCAACGGCAGATGCATATTGTTAGTTAGTTAGTTAGATGACTGCAAGTCGAGACATGGGGTCCTTAATGTTAGACCACTAACAGTAGATACGCAGTGCATATTTAAACAAGTCTGTTCTGTTTTTAGAGCACACATTGAAGTGTGTAGTTTAAAAATAACTTTGTTCAACATTGACTTCTCCTCAGGGTCATTCCATGTCATTTCAGCAGCCATGACACCCACCATCTCAGATTGTTCTGAAATGATTTCTGTAGTTACAAACAGATCATATTAGCATTGGTGCAACTTTATTTTCTTGACATATAATTTGACCTCTTAGATATTAAGCTAAATGATTGCAATGAAATTGGCCATTTTAAATTATAGGATTCAAATCCTCTTTCTTTTGCTTTTTGAGGTGGAACGACCCCTCAGGAAGTCTTACAGTGGGGCTTGACAAAAGAGGTCAAGTCTTTCCTCAGTCACACAATAGAATACTGGGTCATCAACGGTACCATTATGAGTACAGAGGAAATGCCAGGATGTTAGGGTTTTTCCCACCACACCGTGTGGAGAGGGGAAAATGAGCTTGCTGGAGACATGATTTACATGACCCAATTGGGTCTAATTGTCAGAGAGATTTAGTTTCAGAGTAGTAAATCTGGTAATTGTTTACAAAAAGTGATCTCAGTAAAGGTATTCTGTAAACAATTGTCCTGACAGTGGAACTAATCTAAGGTTCTCTGAGGAACAACAAAGCTGCTGCTTTGCCCTAGTGATATTTGACCGGTCAAGTCACTACTGACCAGGAGGTCTTCCCTAGTGGAGGGCGACCTTACTAGGGATTGGTCCGGTAGCAGATGTCCAGGTCAGGGATTGGTCAGATGCCCAGCTCAGCTCATGTCAGCTCGTTGTGTCGTTGAGATGAAGATTTAACACTGATCTGAGTGGTTGACTAGTTTACTAAGCTTATTTTCTCTTGAAGCTTGATCTTGCACAAATGAAAGATGATGGATCTCAAGAAGGGTTAACAGAAGTGGTCCTTCTGTGGCTCAGTTGGTAGAGCATGGCACTTGTAACGCCAGGGTAGTGGGTTTGATTCCCGGGACCACCCATACGTAGAATGTATGCACACATGACTGTAAGTCGCTTTGGATAAAAGCGTCAGCTAAATGGCATATATTATTATTATTATTATTATTATTATTATTATTATTTATATTTATCTATAAAGGCATGTAACGTAATATAATAAATGCTATGACTGTGACCAAGACTGTGTTTATTTACAGCATTGTACCTGTTTCCATTGAGGTTGGTTGTAAGAGGCGTTTAGTGTTTTTTTGACTATTAATTAGTTGTGGTTTATGTATAAGTCTTGGGGTTGTGTTCCCATCACCACATCGTTGGCTGATTTTAGCAATCTCGTTTTTTCCTGGCAGGCCTATGGGTGGTATAGTTCTGAGGGTCAACACAAACACCGTCTCCAGCTGGAGATGGAGAGGAAGAGCCTGAGGAATGAGAAAAAGCGCACACACTTCTTTTGGCATCTCGTTCTCTTCTCTCCCACTCCCCTCAACTCACTCACTGTTCTTCGTACCGTGTTCTCACCTTTCGGCTCAGTGAGTTTTTGTCTGTGGAAATGCATGGGATTTAACATGGTGGCCTTTCCTCTTATAAACACTTACTTAAGTAGAGTAAACACAAGCGGAGAGTTTCTAACCATGCAAAAAAATATAGACCGGGAACATTGCCATGTAAACAGTCGGTGGGTGAGTTGTTCACAGCACAGTGGGCATTCTTCATTGGAGACAAACTGGGAGAGCAGCTAGGCTCACCACACAGACATCAGCTGCCAGCCGGACTGGGTCTACTGCACATCTGTTCTCCACATGGTGCCCAGGAATTCCACAAGAGCAGTCTCTCACAGTCTGATGCTTTCACTAAACATCTAGCAGTGTTCTCATCGAGTGCAGTCCCTGTGGAGAGGAAGCTACATATGTCTCTGTTTGGTAGGCGTATATGTATGTTTGGATTTAAGTCCGTTCTTAAGTCAGGAGAGTCCATTAGACTTGATACACAATAACTAGGCCTGATTTCCATCATGGTAACACTTTATTCGAACACAAGCTAATGTTTACGTACAGAACATTGGGAATGCTATACAACAAAACCTGTTTTTAAAGGTTTTGCTTTTGGGAGAGATTTTGCGTTTGCTTCTTCCTCTGTTTGGCTCATAGAATCTGTAATTTAATGAAGAAATGACATCATAGCTGAAGATGCTGCTCTCAACTGGATCATCATGGCAGAAGGTTAGAAGTGTCCAACAGAACTATAGACAACCACCAAACCTCTTAGAAGCTTAAAAACTTGGAATGAAGGAACAGTGCCTCTGGGAGTACATACAACAAGGACCTACCGCCCATGTACAGTATATGACTGTTTAAAACAGTGTAGTGGGTGGGAAAGACTCTGATCATGGCACATGATGTGGCTTGCTATACTATAGCTGGAAGGATTCAAAGCCACTACTGGATTATTCAGACAGCAGCTTGATGTGATTCTAGCTAAAATGGAAGAGAGTTGGATGTGGTTATGTGAACATGAAGGGTTGAGAAGCAGATACAATGGCGCTGCACTGTGCACACAAACTCAAAATGAACTTTCCTTTGACCTTGTTGTTTTCTAATAGTATTTTAATTGTAAACAGCATTACAATGAAGATTTAGGACATCAACTAAATATAAACCAGCAGATTTTTGACATGTCCCCAGAATACACTCTGTAGTCCACTAATCCACTACTGTTGCATTATTATTTACTGTAGGATCACATGATCTCTGCCGCCTTTGCAGGGCGCATCCCAATTGGCACCCTATGCCCTTTATAGGTCACCACTTTAGCGCACTCTACAGTACCAGTCAAAAGTTTGGACACACCTACTAATTAAACGTTTTTTCTTTATTTTCTACATTGAAGAATAATAGTGAAGACATCAAAACTATGAAATAATACATATGGAATCAAAAAAGTGTGAAACAAATGAAAATATATTTTATATTCTACATTCTTCAACGTTTGCCTTGAAGACAGCTTTGCACGCTCTTGGAATTCTCTCAACCAGCTTCACCTAGAATACTTTTTCAACATTCTTGAAGGAGTACCCACATATGTTGAGCACTTGTTGGCTGCTTTTCCTTCATGCTACGGTCCAAATCATCCCAAACCATCTCTATTGGGTTGAGGTCTATGATTGTGGAAGCCAGGTCATCTGATGCAGCACTCCATCACTCTCCTTCTTGGTCAAATAGCCCTTATACAGCCTGGAGGTGTGTTGGGTCATTGTCCTGTTGAAAAACAAATGACAGTCCCACTAAGCGCAAACCAGATGGGTTGGTGTATCGCTGCAGAATGCTGTTGTAGCCATGCTGGTTAAGTGTGCCTTGAATTCTAAATAAATTACCAACAATGTCACCAGTAAAGCACCTCCACACCATCACACCTCCTCCATGCTTCATGGTGGGAACCACACATGCGGAGATAATCTGTTCACCTACGCTGCATCTCACAAAGGACAGATTTCCACCGGTCTAATGTCAATTGATCATGTTTCTTGGCCCAAGCAACTCTCTTCTTATTATTGTTGTCCTTTAGTAGTGGTTTCTTTGCAGCAATTTGACCATGAAGGCCTGATTCATGCAGCCTCTGAACAGTTGATGTTGAGATGTGCCTGTTACTTGAACTCTGTGAAGCATTTATTTGGGCTGCAATTACGGAGTCTGGTAACTCAAATGAACTTATGCTCTGCAGCAGAGGTACCTCTGGGTCCTCCTTTCCTTTGGCGGTCCTCATGACAGCCAGTTTCAGCAAAGCGCTTGATGGTTTTTGTGACTGCACTTAAATAAACTTTCAACGTTTTCCTGGATTGACTGACCTGTCTTAAAGTAATGATGGGCTGTCGTTTCTCTTTGCTTATTTGAGCTGTTGTTGCCATAATATGGACTTTTACCAAATAGGTCTATCTTTTGTATACCACCCCTACCGTGTCACAGCAGAACTGATTGGCTGAAACGCATTAAGAAGAAAATAAATTCCACAAATGGGTAGCCTAGTGGTTAGAGCGTTAGACTAGTAACTGAAAGGTTGCAAGTTCGAATCACCGAGCTGACAAGGTACAAATCTGTCGTTCTGCCCCTGAACAGGCAGTTAACCCACTGTTCCTAGGCCGTCATTGAAAATAAGAATTTGTTCTTAACTGACTTGCCTAGTAAAATAAAGGTAAAATAATTAAAAAACATTTTTTTTTTTATCAAGGCACACCTTTTAATTGGTTAAGAGAATGCCAAGTGTGTGCAAAGCTGTCATCAAGGCAAAGGGTGGCTACTTTGAAGAATGAGTCAGTGTGTGCCCTAACTTTTGACTGGTACTGTATTGGGAAGTGGTTCCCAAGTCCAGTCCCCAAGTACTCCCTACACAGCACACATTTTTGTTGTAGCCCCAGACAAAAACACCCGATTCCACTTGTCAAGGGCTTGATGATTATTTGACATGTAGAATCAGCTGTGCTTGCCCGGGGCCACAACAACAATATGTACTGTTGGGAGTACTGGAGTTGAGAAACACTGATATAGGGAATAGGGTGCCATTTGGGACACAACCCTGCAGTAATGCCCTCAGGACCCCCCAAGGCTAAATAATCCCTGCCAGGGTAGAAAGTGCTTTCTCATAGCAGGCACCATGCTGAACGTTTTGTAGAGATGTATTCCTGGGCGGGCTATTTTACAGTACAGTATTTTATACTGTATTTGTACTGTATTCCTGACAATTTCTCTTCCTGGTCCTGAGTGTTGTGAATACCCTCATTGGAGTGGAGTGGAGAGCAGAGCTTGCATTTTAACACTGTCACTGTGTGAATGTCTTTGTTGATATTTATCACTACTTGAGTTCAACTGAATACAATTTTTGAGCTGGGGTGAGTTAATTAATCCAGGGGATGAGCATGTTCATCATAACCCTCAGGTCCATGCCAGGCTATACCTGGTAACCATGCTCATGGTTAAGAGAGGGAAGTATGGCCTTTTATGAATAATAATGAAGGTGTAGTGGTCCTGTGGTGGCTTTACTGAGGTATTTCTTCTCTTCTCCAGGGTAACACTGCTTGTTTTTGAACACTGTGTGAGGTCTACAGGGAGAACTGTGTGGAGCTGGAAATAGAAAGGGCTAGTTGGATATATGGTTCAGGGGAAAAGGAGGAAAATAATGAGTGCGTGTGAGAGATGCTCTTTGGATAAGGAGTTGTTTTGTCTGTTTTCCAGTCTACTGTATAAATCCTGCGTACTAGTATTTAATGGTATTTAACTAGTATTTAATGGACTGACGACGAAATGGACTGACAGACGAAAGGTTGTACTCGAAGGATTCTCATTTAATCAAGTGCATTATAATGTCTTGGAAACATGATGACATTTCAAAGGAAGGTAAATAATTAGTATGGAAACCTTTTGTCATCATTGTAATGTCATCAGATTGACTTTAGATGCAGTATAACTTTAGCTAGGTAGCTAAGATTGAGGTGAGAGCACTGGATTTTAGCTAGCCAAAGTTAGGATTGCTAGCTATTTTTTACAACATTTGCTAGCTAATGTCAACATTGCCTTTCTCAAAAGTAAATTTGACGACATCAAAATAATGGCAAAGTTGTTTCCTAATAATTATTTGCCTACTTTTGTAATGTTAAGTAATTCAGACAAAACAATCATTAGCCCCCTTTTTAACCTCTCTGGGATATGTGGGACGGTAGCGTCCCACCTGGCCAAAAGCCAGTGAAAATGCAGAGCGGCAAATTCAAACAAATTACTATAAACATATAACTTTCATGAAATCACACATGCAAGGTAGCAAATTAAAGCTACACTTGTTGTGAATCCAGCCAACATGTCAGATTTAAAAAAGGCTTTTCGGCCAAAGCAAACGATGCTATTATCTGAGGATAGCACCTCCGTAAACAAAGAGAGAGAAGCATATTTCAACCCTGCAGGAGCGACACAAAACACAGAAATAAAAATATAATTCATGCCTTACCTTTGACGAGCTTCTTTTGTTGGCATTCCAATATGTCCCATAAACATCACAAATGGTCCTTTTGTTCGATTAATTCCGTCTATATATATATAAAAGAATGTCCATTTATTTGGTGTGTTTGATCCAGAAAAACACCGGTTCCAACTTGCGCAACGTGACTACAAAATATCTCAAAAGTTACCTGTAAACTTTGCCAAAACATTTCAAGCTACTTTTGTAATACAACTTTAGGTATTTTTTAACATAAATAATCGATAAAATTGAAGACGGGATGATTTGTGTTCAATACAGGAGGAAAACAAACTGTAGCTAGTTTTTTGGTCTCGCGCCTCTATCTAACAGTACACTTCAAGTTACCCTCGTTCAAGATGGCTGTACTTCTTCATTACACAACCAATTTCTAAAGACCTTTGACATCCAGTGGAGGAACTGCAAGAAGGTCCCGTTAGAAATCTGGATTCACAATGAAAATCCATTGAAAAGAGAGTGACCTTGAAAAAATAATAATCTGAATGGTTTGTCCTCTGGGTTTCGCCTGCTAAATAAGTTATGTTATACTCAGACATGATTCAAACAGTTTTTGAAATTTCAGAGTGTTTTCTATCCAAATCTACTAATAATATGCATATCTTATCCTCTGGGGATGAGTAGCAGGCAGTTGAATTTGGGCATGCATTTCATCCGGACGTGAAAATACTGACCGGGCACCACTCGACCTTCAGGAGTCACTCGACCTTCAGGAGTCACTAAGGCGGACACCTTGACCAGACAGGCCGTGCGCTGTGTTGATTTTTGTCTATTCACACCAGACGTGATCTTGGCACACAGGTTAAAATTGGGAATCAATTATATTAATTTGGGTGCATGTCAAAGTACACATGAAACATTCATGGACATTTAGCTAGCTAACTGTTGGGTAAATCCATTTGAATTCAATCACTTTTTGACAGCCTCCATTTTGATTTAAACAAAACTTTCTGTACTTGTTTGTCCATGCACCAAAAATTTAGTGAACCGCACTGAGTTCACAATCAATCAATCAATCAATCAATCAAATTTTATTTATATAGCCCTTCGTACATCAGCTGATATCTCAAAGTGCTGTACAGAAATCCAGCCTAAAACCCCAAACAGCAAGCAATGCAGGTGTAGAAGCACACAAAAATTGTCTGAAAGGGACCAAGTGTGATCTTCCATGCACCCACGTTGGTTTTTATGAACCAAGTTCCATTTTAGCATTTGTCAACTCAGATGCTTGTAACTAGGGCTAGGAATTGCCAGGGACCTCACGATATATGATATTATCACAATACTCAGGTGCCGATGCGATCTGTATTGCGATTCTCACGATTCCAAAAATATTGTTCACTCTGTTTGCTGCAGAGAAACGTGAGAGAGCATAAGAAAACGAGTTTTGATAAATCAGGGAAGTAAAAGTGCTGAAGACATGTTGGCTAACTATTTAAAAATAATATGAAAGATAAGTTGTATGATGAAAAATACCGTAGCTTGTGCGCAGGTACAGTCGACTATCGTTAGTTTTTTTGCTGCTGTTGGTAGAATTAGCTAACGCATACAGTGCATTCGGTAGGTATTCAGACCCCCAAACATAAATAACTTATTTAAATAAATATTCAGACCTTTTGCTATGAGACTCAAAATTTAGCTCAGGTGCGTCCTGTTTCCACCTATGGACATTTCAGTTGATTGGACATGATTTGGAAAGGCACAAAAAAGCTGTCTATATAAGGTCCCACAGTTGACAGTGCATGTCAGAGAAAAAACCGAGCCATGAGGTCGAAGGAATTGTTCGTAGAGCTCCAAGACAGATTTGTGTCGAGGCACAGATCAGGGGAAGGGTACTAAAACATGTATGCAGCATTGAAGGTCACCAAGAACACAGTGACCACCATCATTCTTCAATGACAAAAGTTTGGAACCACCAGTACTCTTCCTAGATCTGGCCTTGCGGCCAAACTTAGCAATTGAGGTAGAAGGGCCTTGGTCAGGGAGGTGACCAAGAATTCGATGGTCACTCTGACAGAGCTCCAGAGTTCTTCTATGGAGATGGGAGAACTTTCCAGAAGGACAATCATTACTGCAGCACTCCATTACTGCAGCACTCCATCAATCAGGCATTTTATTGTAGAGTGGCCAGACAGAAGCAACTCCTCAGTAAAAGGCACTTGACAGCCCACTTGGAGTTTGCCAAAAGGCACCTAAAGACTCTCAGACCATGAGAAAATGTTTTATTTGGTCTGATGAAACCAATATTGAACCTGAATACCAAGCATCACGCCCGGAGGAAACCTTGCACCATCCCTATGGTGAAGCATGGTGGTGGCAGCATCATGCTGTGGGAATTTTTTTCAGCGGCAGTTACTGAGAGACTAGTCAGGATTGAGGGAAAGATGAACGGAGAAAAGTAAAGAGAGATCCTTGATGAAAACCTGATCCAGAGCGTGCAATACCTCAGACTGGGGCGAAGGATCACCTTTCAACAGGACAACGACACTAAGCACACAGCCAAGACAACACAGGGGTGACTTCGGGACAAGTCTCTAAATGTCCTTGAGTGGCCCAGCCAGAGCCTGGACTTGAAACTGATTTAACCTCTCTCTCTCAACCTGAAAATAGCTGTGCAGCAACACTCCGCATCCAACCTGACAGAGCTTGAGAGCATCTGCAGAGAAGAATGGCAGAATATCCCCAAATACAGTTGTGCCAGGCTTGTAGCTTCATTCCCAAGGAGACTCAAGGCTGTAATCGCTGCCAAAGGTGCTTCAACAAAGTACTGGATCTGAATACTTATGTAAATGTGATATTTCAGTATTACATTTTTTTATACATTTTCAAAAATGTCTAAACTTTGTCATTATGCTGTATTTTGTGTAGATTGATGAGGAAAGAACCAATTTAATCCATGTTAGAATAAGGCTGTAATGTAACAAAATGTGTAAAATCTCTAGGGGTCTGAATACTTTCCGAAATAAACATGGAATCATATAGTAACCAAAAAAGTGTTAAACAAATCACTTCTTTGGTTTCTTTATGATTTCATGTGTTATTTCATAGTTTTTATGTCTTCACTATTATTCTACAATGTAGAACATAGTAAATATGGAGAAAAACCATTGAATGAGTAGGCTTCTCAAATTTTGACTGGAACTATATATATATATATATATATATATATTTTAAATCGTATAACTTGTACTTGTGAATAGCCTGTACTTGTGAATAACTTGTACACGCTCGCTCACGCAATGCAGCCGGTCTGGTTAGTGTGTGAGACGTCTTCAAAACGGTCATAACAATGACGACTGACTGATGGAGGTACAACCTATGAATAGGTAGATGCTGTTTCAGATGTGTAAAGATGTATAGCCGTAGCATGCTCTACCATCCTTTCCCAGGCCTATAAACCTACGCCCGGTGTGTGTCAGGTTGTGTTGAGATAGGTGTATTACGGTTCAGGGTCTATGAGTGCTCTAACCAGGCTTCCCCAGGCCTAGGCCCTGAGCCCTGTGTTGTTGTCTGCTCTGCTCTATGGCTTCAGCTGGCTGCTTTAATCCTGGGGCCACAGGGGACTCCCTCCTGGGTGAGGAGGGAGTTTAAACTGTTGACATGGTGCTGTCTCTCTTCAGCTCTGATCTAAGACTGACTGACTGGGAGGAACCCTACTTCTCTGCCTGTTGCCTTCAGGTAGCTACGCTGTTGCTGCTTGGCCGGCGTGCCATCCTCCCATACAGACAAACCCTCACTCTCTTTCTTTACCTTTATATCTGCTCTCTCTCTCTCTCTCTCTCTCTCTCTCTCTCTCTCTCTCTCTCTCTCTCTCTCTCTCTCTCTCTCTCTCTCTCTCTCTCAATTAAATTAAATTAAAATGGCTTTATTGGCATTGGAAACAAATGGTAACATTGCCAAAGCAAGAGAAATAGATAATAAACAAAAGTAGAATAAACAATAACAAATTAGATGTAAACATTACATTCACAAAAGTTCCAAAGGAATAGAGACATTTCAAATGTCATGTTATGGCTGTATACAGTGTTGTCACAATGTGCAAGTAGTGAAAATACAAAAGGGCAAATAAATAAACATAAATATGGGTTGTATTTACAATGTGCTTTGTTCTTCACTGGTTGCCCTTTTCCTGTGGCAACAGGTCACAAATCTTGATGCTGTGCTGCACACTGGTATTTCACACAATAGATATGGGAGTTTATCAAAATGGATTTGTTTTTCAAATTCTTTGTGGATCTGTGTAATCTGAGGGAAATGTGTCTGTAATATGGTCATACATTGGGCAGGAGGTTAGGAAGTGCAGTTCCGTTTCCACCTCATTTTGTGGGCAGTGTGCACATAGCCTGTCTTCTCTTGAGAGCCATGTCTGCCTACGGCGGCCTCTCAATAGCGAGGCTATGCGCACTCTCTGTCTCACTCTGTGTGTCTGTCTCACTCTACCCCTCTATCTCTGTCCCCCTCTTTCTATCTCTATTCATCTTGCCACACTATCAATTTAGATATAAGCTGCTGGCTCTTTCACCTCCCATCATCACAGACAGGAGATATGTTTCAATATGTTTCAATAGAAGCCATTTTCTGACACCTGTCAGTATTTCTGAACATCAAAGAAAAGTCTGGATCACTGACATCTGTCTGTCTTACATCTCAAAAGCCAAAGTTACTACATGCATACCAAGTGCTTTGTATCCCTCATATGCTCATTGATGCTAACAAAACATGAGTCATTAATTGTCTTATTCATATAGCATCAATGACTTCCTTCCAGATCAGCGTTGTGGTGCTGAAGAGATAGTGTTACCTTTCTGATCATAACAGCACAGTGCACCACCTGAAGCCAGAGAGAAGAGTCTTAATGAATCCCCCTTCTAATGATGCAACTATCAGTAAGAACTGTGCTGGGCAGAGGAGAGGTGTGTGTGTGTGTGTGTGTGTGTGTGTGTGTGTGTGTGTGTGTGTGTGTGTGTGTGTGTGTGTGTGTGTGTGTGAGAACCAAGCTAAAGCTATGAGTCACTCTCAAGAGGGGGCTGTAGAATAATAAAGGAATCCCCCTCTAACTCCTAAGGCTAAAGTTACAATCCGCCCCCTACTCCCCAATGACACAATACTAGAGAGGAGTGGGTGTTCTCAATCAATAGGCATGGCTACACTGCCACAGCCCTATCCTGGGTACATACACTTCCATTTGTAGGAGGGGTGGTGGGTGGTATTATTATGGTTCTAAATGTTCTTGGCAGAAGGAAATGTTTACCAAGTTGCAGCAGGCATCTAAGATGTTTGGGTCTCTGAGTGCGTTGGCCTAAAAGATGATCTTTGGTATCTGGTAATTGGGCTGAGGTGGGCGAGAGAGGAGCTACTGAGAACAGAGCATTACAGGTTGCAGGGTAGGATGAGTGTATTTGATGACTGAGTCAATGTAAGATGGAGGCTTTCTAATATTGCTTACCTACACCACTACTGTAGTGTTGCGCTCAGCTGAAGGAGAGAGAAGTCAGAGATCTTTGTAAAGTGCAGACACACACACACCCAGGGTAGGCTCTCAGAGAACATTGAAAATATTTACTGTATCTATGTGGCTAGTCTTTCAAATGCAGGGATGGACAGCTCCCTGCTGTCTCTCCTCTCTCAGTGGATAACCTGGTTCAATGAGGTACATGGTAAGTGCATACCCCCCCACGTGCAAGTTCATAGCCTAAGCCAGAGCCCAGTATCTCTGTTACTGGTGCACTCTAGGAGATGTGTTGGGGGATGTGTCACTCTCCTTCCCCCTCCTGCAGGCAGCAGCTAGCATACAGTACCTGATCAAAAGTTTGTGGGCACCTGCTCATTGAACATCTCATTTCAAAATCATGGGCATTAATGGAGGTGGTCCCCCCTTTGCTGCTGTAACAGCCTCCACTCTTCCACTAGATGTTGGAACATTGCTGCTCTAACAGGGCAGACATTTGACGAATTGACTTGTTGGAAAGTTGACATCCTGTGACGGTGCCACATTGAAAGTCTCTGAGCTCTTGAGTAAGGCTATTCTACAGCCAATGTTTGTCTATGGAGATTGCATGGCTTTGTGCTTGATTTTATACACCTATCAGTAACGGGTCTTGCTGAAATGGCTGAATCCACTAATTTGAAAGTGTCCACATACTTTTTATATATTGTGTATCTTCTCAGCCTGTAACTGGGTGTCATGAATGGGCAGTAATCTGAAACCACCTAAACAACCTTATCAGAACGAAAAATCATGGACTCAATTTTTCCATTTGGTTATTTCCAAATTGCAGTTTATATATCTGTGCACAGTACAGCCTCCTCATCAATTTCCAGAATACAGTTTGTTCAGGAAATCCAGGCACTGTCTGAATGCAGTTGATGGATGGTGAGTGTGTGTGAGAGCAGCCTCGAGTATCAAAGGGCTCTGAGGGTTTTCAGATAAACTATTATTGTTGTTGTTCCACCTCCCTCTTGGATCAACCCTGATGGTGGTGATCATTACTTCTGATTAAAGTCCACACAGAGGGAAGACAGACACATACTGTAGGTTACATGATCCACACAGAGGGAAGACAGACACATACTATAGGTTAAATGATACATACTGTAGGTTACATGATCCACACAGAGGGAAGACGGACACATACTGTAGGTTACATGATCCACACAGAGGGAAGACGGACACATACTGTAGGTTACATGATCCACACAGAGGGAAGACAGACACATACTGAAGGTTACATGATCCACACATATAAGACAGACCCATACTATAGGTTAAATGATCCACACAGAGGGAAGACAGACACATACTATAGGTTAAATGATCCACACAGAGGGAAGACAGACACATACTGTAGGTTACATGATCCACACAGAGGGAAGACGGACACATACTGTAGGTTACATGATCCACACAGAGGGAAGACGGACACATACTGTAGGTTACATGATCCACACAGAGGGAAGACGGACACATACTGTAGGTTACATGATCCACACAGAGGGAAGACAGACACATACTGTAGGTTACATGATCCACACAGAGGGAAGACAGACACATACTGTAGGTTACATGATCCACACAGAGGGAAGACAGACACATACTGTAGATTAAATGATCCACACAGAGGGAAGGCAGACACATACTGTAGGTTGCATGATCCACACAGAGGGAAGACAGACACATACTGTAGGTTACATGATTCACACAGAGGGAAGACAGACACATACTGTAGGTTACATGATCCACACAGAGGGAAGACAGACACATACTGTAGGTTACATGATTCACACAGAGGGAAGACAGACACATACTGTAGGTTGCATGATCCACACAGAGGGAAGACAGACACATACTGTAGGTTACATGATTCACACAGAGGGAAGACAGACACATACTATAGGTGAAATGATCCACACAGAGGGAAGAGACACATACTGTAGTTTACATGATCCACACAGAGGGAAGACAGACACATACTGTAGGTTACATGATCCACACAGAGGGAAGACAGACACATACTGTAGATTAAATGATCCACACAGAGGGAAGGCAGACACATACTGTAGGTTGCATGATCCACACAGAGGGAAGACAGACACATACTGTAGGTTACATGATTCACACAGAGGGAAGACAGACACATACTGTAGGTTACATGATCCACACAGAGGGAAGACAGACACATACTGTAGGTTACATGATCCACACAGAGGGAAGACAGACACATACGGTAGGTTACATGATCCACACAGAGGGAAGACAGACACATACTGTACGTTACATGATCCACACAGAGGGAAGACAGACACATACTGTAGGTTACATGATCCACACAGAGGGAAGACAGACACATACTGTAGGTTACATGATCCACACAGAGGGAAGACAGACCCATACTGTAGGTTACATGATCCACACAGAGGGAAGACAGACACATACTATAGGTTAAATGATACATACTGTAGGTTACATGATCCACACAGAGGGAAGACGGACACATACTGTAGGTTACATGATCCACACAGAGGGAAGACGGACACATACTGTAGGTTACATGATCCACACAGAGGGAAGACAGACACATACTGAAGGTTACATGATCCACACATATAAGACAGACCCATACTATAGGTTAAATGATCCACACAGAGGGAAGACAGACACATACTATAGGTTAAATGATCCACACAGAGGGAAGACAGACACATACTGTAGGTTACATGATCCACACAGAGGGAAGACGGACACATACTGTAGGTTACATGATCCACACAGAGGGAAGACAGACACATACGGTAGGTTACATGATCCACACAGAGGGAAGACAGACACATACTGTAGGTTACATGATCCACACAGAGGGAAGACAGACACATACTGTAGGTTACATGATCCACACAGAGGGAAGACGGACACATACTGTAGGTTACATGATCCACACAGAGGGAAGACAGACACATACTGAAGGTTACATGATCCACACATATAAGACAGACCCATACTATAGGTTAAATGATCCACACAGAGGGAAGACAGACACATACTATAGGTTAAATGATCCACACAGAGGGAAGACAGACACATACTGTAGGTTACATGATCCACACAGAGGGAAGACGGACACATACTGTAGGTTACATGATCCACACAGAGGGAAGACGGACACATACTGTAGGTTACATGATCCACACAGAGGGAAGACGGACACATACTGTAGGTTACATGATCCACACAGAGGGAAGACAGACACATACTGTAGGTTACATGATCCACACAGAGGGAAGACAGACACATACTATAGGTGAAATGATCCACACAGAGGGAAGAGACACATACTGTAGTTTACATGATCCACACAGAGGGAAGACAGACACATACTGTAGGTTACATGATCCACACAGAGGGAAGACAGACACATACTGTAGATTAAATGATCCACACAGAGGGAAGGCAGACACATACTGTAGGTTGCATGATCCACACAGAGGGAAGACAGACACATACTGTAGGTTACATGATCCACACAGAGGGAAGACAGACACATACTGTAGGTTACATGATCCACACAGAGGGAAGACAGACCCATACTGTAGGTTACATGATCCACACAGAGGGAAGACAGACACATACTATAGGTTAAATGATACATACTGTAGGTTACATGATCCACACAGAGGGAAGACAGACACATACTATAGGTTAAATGATACATACTGTAGGTTACATGATCCACACAGAGGGAAGACGGACACATACTGTAGGTTACATGATCCACACAGAGGGAAGACAGACACATACTGTAGGTTACATGATCCACACAGAGGGAAGACAGACACATACGGTAGGTTACATGATCCACACAGAGGGAAGACAGACACATACTGTAGGTTACATGATCCACACAGAGGGAAGACAGACACATACTGTAGGTTACATGATCCACACAGAGGGAAGACAGACCCATACTGTAGGTTACATGATCCACACAGAGGGAAGACAGACACATACTATAGGTTAAATGATACATACTGTAGGTTACATGATCCACACAGAGGGAAGACGGACACATACTGTAGGTTACATGATCCACACAGAGGGAAGACGGACACATACTGTAGGTTACATGATCCACACAGAGGGAAGACAGACACATACTGAAGGTTACATGATCCACACATATAAGACAGACCCATACTATAGGTTAAATGATCCACACAGAGGGAAGACAGACACATACTATAGGTTAAATGATCCACACAGAGGGAAGACAGACACATACTGTAGGTTACATGATCCACACAGAGGGAAGACGGACACATACTGTAGGTTACATGATCCACACAGAGGGAAGACAGACACATACTATAGGTTAAATGATCCACACAGAGGGAAGACAGACACATACTGTAGGTTACATGATCCACACAGAGGGAAGACGGACACATACTGTAGGTTACATGATCCACACAGAGGGAAGACGGACACATACTGTAGGTTACATGATCCACACAGAGGGAAGACGGACACATACTGTAGGTTACATGATCCACACAGAGGGAAGACAGACACATACTGTAGGTTACATGATCCACACAGAGGGAAGACAGACACATACTGTAGGTTACATGATCCACACAGAGGGAAGACAGACACATACTGTAGATTAAATGATCCACACAGAGGGAAGGCAGACACATACTGTAGGTTGCATGATCCACACAGAGGGAAGACAGACACATACTGTAGGTTACATGATTCACACAGAGGGAAGACAGACACATACTGTAGGTTACATGATCCACACAGAGGGAAGACAGACACATACTGTAGGTTACATGATTCACACAGAGGGAAGACAGACACATACTATAGGTGAAATGATCCACACAGAGGGAAGAGACACATACTGTAGGTTACATGATCCACACAGAGGGAAGACAGACACATACTGTAGGTTACATGATCCACACAGAGGGAAGACAGACACATACTGTAGATTAAATGATCCACACAGAGGGAAGGCAGACACATACTGTAGGTTGCATGATCCACACAGAGGGAAGACAGACACATACTGTAGGTTACATGATTCACACAGAGGGAAGACAGATACATACTGTAGGTTACATGATCCACACAGAGGGAAGACAGACACATACTGTAGGTTACATGATCCACACAGAGGGAAGACAGACACATACGGTAGGTTACATGATCCACACAGAGGGAAGACAGACACATACTGTACGTTACATGATCCACACAGAGGGAAGACAGACACATACTGTAGGTTACATGATCCACACAGAGGGAAGACAGACACATACTGTAGGTTACATGATCCACACAGAGGGAAGACAGACCCATACTGTAGGTTACATGATCCACACAGAGGGAAGACAGACACATACTATAGGTTAAATGATACATACTGTAGGTTACATGATCCACACAGAGGGAAGACGGACACATACTGTAGGTTACATGATCCACACAGAGGGAAGACGGACACATACTGTAGGTTACATGATCCACACAGAGGGAAGACAGACACATACTGAAGGTTACATGATCCACACATATAAGACAGACCCATACTATAGGTTAAATGATCCACACAGAGGGAAGACAGACACATACTATAGGTTAAATGATCCACACAGAGGGAAGACAGACACATACTGTAGGTTACATGATCCACACAGAGGGAAGACGGACACATACTGTAGGTTACATGATCCACACAGAGGGAAGACAGACACATACGGTAGGTTACATGATCCACACAGAGGGAAGACAGACACATACTGTAGGTTACATGATCCACACAGAGGGAAGACAGACACATACTGTAGGTTACATGATCCACACAGAGGGAAGACAGACCCATACTGTAGGTTACATGATCCACACAGAGGGAAGACAGACACATACTATAGGTTAAATGATACATACTGTAGGTTACATGATCCACACAGAGGGAAGACGGACACATACTGTAGGTTACATGATCCACACAGAGGGAAGACGGACACATACTGTAGGTTACATGATCCACACAGAGGGAAGACGGACACATACTATAGGTGAAATGATCCACACAGAGGGAAGAGACACATACTGTAGGTTAAATGATCCACACAGAGGGAAGACAGACACATACTGTAGGTTACATGATCCACACAGAGGGAAGACAGACACATACTATAGGTGAAATGATCCACACAGAGGGAAGACAGACACATACTGTAGGTTACATGATCCACACAGAGGGAAGACAGACCCATACTGTAGGTTACATGATCCACACAGAGGGAAGACAGACACATACTATAGGTTAAATGATACATACTGTAGGTTACATGATCCACACAGAGGGAAGACGGACACATACTGTAGGTTACATGATCCACACAGAGGGAAGACGGACACATACTGTAGGTTACATGATCCACACAGAGGGAAGACGGACACATACTATAGGTGAAATGATCCACACAGAGGGAAGAGACACATACTGTAGGTTAAATGATCCACACAGAGGGAAGACAGACACATACTGTAGGTTACATGATCCACACAGAGGGAAGACAGACACATACTATAGGTGAAATGATCCACACAGAGGGAAGACAGACACATACTGTAGGTTACATGATCCACACAGAGGGAAGACAGACACATACTGTAGGTTACATGATCCACACAGAGGGAAGACGGACACATACTATAGGTGAAATGATCCACACAGAGGGAAGACAGACACATACTGTAGGTTACATGATCCACACAGAGGGAAGACAGACACATACTGTAGGTTACATGATTCACACAGAGGGAAGACAGACACATACTGTAGGTTACATGATCCACACAGAGGGAAGACAGACACATACTGTAGGTTACATGATCCACACAGAGGGAAGAGACACATACTGTAGGTTAAATGATCCACACAGAGGGAAGACAGACACATACTGTAGGTTACATGATCCACACAGAGGGAAGACAGACACATACTATAGGTGAAATGATCCACACAGAGGGAAGACAGACACATACTGTAGGTTACATGATCCACACAGAGGGAAGACAGACACATACTGTAGGTTACATGATCCACACAGAGGGAAGACGGACACATACTATAGGTGAAATGATCCACACAGAGGGAAGACAGACACATACTGTAGTTTACATGATCCACACAGAGGGAAGACAGACACATACTGTAGGTTACATGATCCACACAGAGGGAAGACAGACACATACTGTAGATTAAATGATCCACACAGAGGGAAGGCAGACACATACTGTAGGTTGCATGATCCACACAGAGGGAAGACAGACACATACTGTAGGTTACATGATCCACACAGAGGGAAGACAGACACATACTGTAGGTTACATGATTCACACAGAGGGAAGACAGACACATACTGTAGGTTACATGATCCACACAGAGGGAAGACAGACACATACTGTAGGTTACATGATCCACACAGAGGGAAGACAGACACATACGGTAGGTTACATGATCCACACAGAGGGAAGACAGACACATACTGTAGGTTACATGATCCACACAGAGGGAAGACAGACACATACTGTAGGTTACATGATCCACACAGAGGGAAGACAGACACATACTGTAGGTTACATGATCCACACAGGAGGCAATGAGGAATACAAAGCATTACGTTGTGTGTAGCAATGATGACACCTGGGCTGTGGTTACTGTGTGGGCTGGTCTCGTAGGGGCAGGCAGTCTTCTCCTGATTTTGCTGGTAAGGCCTGTGGGCCAGTCAAACTATCATCTGGTTCTCCAGGTCTCTGGCTGTATACCACCAGAGCCTATTCTGTTTCTCCAGGTCTCTGGCTGTTTAACCCCCACAGCATGTTCTGTTCTGCCCTGATTGAACTCTCTCTCCATCTCACTCTCCCTTCATCACTACAAAATGGATGGCAAAGTAGGGTTCTTTTTATGAAAGGGTTACAGAGGAAGTACAGAGGAAGTGAAGAGTGTACATTGTTTGGTTCACCTTTGTGTCAGTGCATGATATACAATAAGTACAGTATCCTATCCGTGTTCTGTTGCACCACAAACCCCCTAAAAACCTTTGACCTCTCAGGAGTTATCCCACCCACACCCATCTACAGCTCCAGTCTTCATAGTTTTGTGGTGTTATAAAGGCTCACAGAATAGTTCCTTTCTTTCTTTGCTCTCTTCATCATTTTGGATGATTTCCCAGATTGTTCTGGCTCCTACTCAGCAGTTTGGCTTAATTGACCTGCCTGAGGCTGAGACGGCAACATCTATACCATTCCCAGTTTAACATACAAACACCAGGAACACTTTTTTTGTATTTTATAACTTTGTATTGCAGTTAGAATTATACCTTTGTAATTTGTTTATATACTTTTGATCCCAAAACATTTTTACTTCAATGTAAATACAGAAAATATTAAACAATAGGGTAGGTGTACCAAAAGCCCACCAAAATCTAAGTATAGAAATGTTTTTAATTTATTATTTGTAAAAAAAAAAAAAAGAAAAATATTTTGCTCCCTTTTTCTCCCCAATTGTTCTGATCTTGTATCATCGCTGCAACTCCTCAAAGGACTCGGGAGAGGTGAAAGTGGAGCCAAGTGTCCTCCGAAAGATAACCCGACTAACCGCGCTACTTAACCCGGGAGCCAATCGCACCAATGTTTTGGAGGAAACACTGTTCAACTGGCGACCGGGGTCAGACGCTGGCCCCCCACAAGGAGTTGCTAGAGTGCGATGAGCCAAATAAAGCCCCACCGGCCAAACCCTCCCTTAACCTCAATGACGCTGGGCCAATTGTGCATCGTCCTATGGGACTCCCGGCCACTGCCAGTTGTGGCACAGCTCAGGAATGAACCTGGGTCTGTAGTAACACCTCTAGCACTGCCATGCAGTGCTGTAGACTGCTGCGCCACTCGGGAGGCCCACGTAGACATTTCTAACATACACTGACTATACAAAACATTAACCCCCTAAGGTCGATGTCCACGCCCCTTCGGAAATCTAATTAGTATAACAAAAAAATCCCCATAAAAATCTGTCAGTTTAAGCTAGAGATATCAGTATGTAACACTTCTGCATTTGTAGTGAAAGGTGACAGAGTTAGAGCAGTGTTTTTCAGACCATGAGACAGCCCGAAAATCGCTCTTCTCACAAAATCATCTGTAGCATCCAAACTATTATGACGCCCCTATGGAAAGATGAGACTCCCTCGAACATGATGGTGTTCTCCGTTTTGCTCTACGACCCCCAGAAGCGTCTTGTAACTCGTCTGAAGTGGGTACAGCCGATCTGCCAACTTATGTCTGTAGTGTCTGAACAGTTTGGGCTACACAATAATATTATCCCTCTGTTTAAATGCAAGACACCCCGCAGGCCTCTGAAGGTCCCCCGTTACCCGTTGAAAAAATGAATGGAAGTATACAGTATATGGAGACTGTTTAGTGACAAAAATAAGCGGTTCAAAACATGTAAAAAAACAACAAATGTTTCCTGATCTATCTTATATCTCGTAGAAATAGAGTAGGACAGACACTTCAGAATAAACATCATTGTTCCATATAGTGAATATTTTATTCAGTGTGTTGTTCAGTTTTTCCTGATCTTTCTTATACACTACATGGCCAACAGTATGTGTACACCCTTTCAAATTTGTGGGTTCGGCTATTTCAGCCACACCCGACAGGTCTATAAAATTGAGTACACAACCATGCAATCCCAACAGACAAACGTTGTTCGTAGAATGGAACGTACTGAAGAGCTCAGTGACTTTCAACATGGCACCGTCACAGGATGCCACCTTTTCACCAAGTCAGTTCGACAGATTTCTGCCCTGCTAGAGCTGCCCCGATCAACTGGAAGTGTTGTTATTGTGGAAACATAAGTGGAAACTGTTATTGTGGAAATATAAGTGGAAACATCTAGGAGCAACTACTGCTACCCCGCGAAGTGGTGGGCCACACACAAGCTCACAGAACGGGACCGCTGAAGCGCATGGCGCGTACAAATGGTCTGTCCTTGGTTGCAACACTCACCACCCAGTTCCAAACTGCCTCTGGAAGCAACATCAGCTTGTCGGAAGCGTAATGAAATGGGTTTCCTTGGCCGAGCAGCTGCACACAAGCCTAAGATCACCATGCGCAATGTCAAGTGTTGGCTGGAGTGGTGTAAAGCTCGCCGCCATTGGACTCTGGAGAAGTGGAAGTGTGTTCTATGGAGTGATGGATCACGCTTCACCACCTGGCAGTCTGACAGACGAGTCTGTGTTTGGCGGATGCCATGAGATCGCTACCTGCTCGAATGCATAGTGCCATTTCCAACTGTAAAGTTTGTTGATGGAGAAATAATGGTCTGGGACCGTTTTTTTATGGTTCGGGCTAGGCAGAAATAGTTTGTTGAGATCGCTGTGTAAGAACCTGACCCGCAAAAGCCCTGACCTCAACCCCACCGAACACGCCGACTGAGAGCCAGGCCTTATCGCCCAATATCAGTGCCTGACTTTACTAATGCTCTTGTGGCAGAATGGAAGCAAGTCTCGCAGCAATGTTCCAAAATCTAGTGGAAAGCCTTCCATAAAAAGTGGAGGCTGTTATAGCAGCAAAGGGGGGACTAACTCCATATTAATGCCCATGATTTTGGAATGCCACGTTTGACGAGTATGTGTCAGCCATGTACTGTATCTCTCAGATAGAGGAAAGACACTTCAAAACAAACTTCGTTCCATTTTTCATCAAATAATTGTTTCAGTTTTTTTTTGATACTTCAAAAAAAATGATCTTGAAATTCTAAATCAAATAGTAAAATGATCTTTGGTACAACCTTCTTAAAACAGGGCTTAGACTTTTAAGAACACCTGCTCTTTCTATGACAGACTGACCAGGTGAATCCAGGTGAAAGCTATGATACCTTATTGATGTCACTTGTTAAATCCACTTCGATCAGTGAAGGAAAGGGGAAGAGAGGAGACCGGGGGATGTTAAAGAATATTTTTTAAGCCTTGAGGCAATTGAGACATGGATAGTGTATGTGTGCCATTCAGAGGGTGAATGGGCAAGACAAAATATTTAAGTGCCTTTGAACAGGGTATAGTAGTAGTAGTAGTATAGTAGTAGTGTGTCAAGAACTGCAATACTGCTGGGTTTCCCGTGTGTATCAAGAATGGTCAACCACCCAAAGGATATCAAGCCTACTTTACACAACTGTGGGAAGCATTGGAGTCAACATGGGGCATGGGGCACATCCCTGTGGAATGCTTTCCACACCTTGTAGGGTCCATGCCCCAACAAATTGAAGCTGTTCTGAGGGCAAAAGGGGTGCAACTCAATATTAGGTTTTTCTTATATATTCTTTATGACCTCTAACCTCTGTCTCTCTATTTCCCTCAGCTCTACAGGCTGGCCAGTCGGGGCCAGTAGAGAAAGAGCATCATGGGAGCATGGGGGGCAGGGTGAGGGAGAGGAGGGCGGCAGGAGGAGACTCCTACTGGGCTTATTCAGGTGAGTCATTTTAGTGGTACAGCTATATGTCCCCAGGCAAGATGGATTCACTTTTTTGCCACAGGTTCTAGCCCTAATTCCTCTCCTGGATTATGTCTCTTGCTCTTCTCTGACCAATTAAGGAGATGGGTCAAACCTAATTGGACTGTGGCTGTAGAGACATATTACCTTACTGTAACTCTGTAATCTTCCTATTTTGTCTTTAATTGATTTCCGTCCCAACTTTTCTCCCATCTTTCCAAATCCTTCCCAATATCCTCTACACTCCTACTTTGTTTTTGTTGCTCATAATTCAACTCTTCTTTCCCTCTCTCCCTTTCCCTCTCTCCCTCTTTCCCTCTCTCCCTCTTTCCCTCTTTCCCTCTCTCCCTCTTTCCCTCTCTCCCTTTCCCTCTTTCCCTCTCTCCCTCTTTCCCTCTCTCCCTCTTTCCCTCTCTCCCTTTCCCTCTTTCCCTCTTTCCCTCTTTCCCTCTCTCCCTTTCCCTCTCTCCCTTTCCCTCTTTCCCTCTTTCCCTCTTTCCCTCTCTCCCTTTCCCTCTCTCCCTTTCCCTCTTTCCCTCTTTCCCTCTCTCCCTTTCCCTCTCTCCCTTTCCCTCTTTCCCTCTTTCCCTCTCTCCCTTTCCCTCTCTCCCTTTCCCTCTTTCCCTCTCTCCCTTTCCCTCTCTCCCTTTCCCTCTTTCCCTCTTTCCCTCTCTCCCTTTCCCTCTTTCCCTCTTTCCCTCTCTCCCTTTCCCTCTTTCCCTCTTTCCCTCTCTCCCTTTCCCTCTTTCCCTCTTTCCCTCTCTCCCTCCGAATGGTAGCTACAGGGAGTAGTTGTTGATGTGTGTTATGGATTCTGTGCTGGAGTAGGAACTAGTGTGGTCCTTGTGAGCACCATTCAGCCATACATGTGTTTCTTAAACGTATGTTTTTAACCTGAGCACTACTGGGCTTGGGGGAAAGGCTGGCGCTCTATTGCTGCAGCTGCAGAGGGGACGGTGTGTGTGAGATGGGAGCGAGTCTTACAGTCATTGGAGGGAGCAGATGGATGGAGAAAGAGAGACGCCAAGGAAACTCGGCTACAGCCAAGACTAGCTAACTTGTAGTAGCCACAATGTTATTTATCATCCCATATAGCAGTATCTGTCTTGACTGGAGTAGCCTAGAGAGGCTAGTTAGGCTAAACGAGGCCATATGCTGCGCTTTTCCCCCAACCCCATTAAGTTAACACAACAGCCTACCTGTTGGTTGCCCGTTGTAGCCTACTTCTCCTCCTTTTGCTAACTTTTAATTCCATCGTGCATTAGTGAACTCTCACTCTACTTGCTACACATTGAGCCGCTTCGATTGGCCAACATAAACAACAAGCTACAGACATGAATGGTACTTGTCTTCTTATGGGGAGCATAGTACACGTCATAGAAACTCAACTGAAAGGTTTCTTTTATTTAATTAATACTTTCAAATGTCTTGGTATATCTTTCTATGTAACAATGTCACATTAATATTTTAGTTAGTTTAGAAAAAGCCTTTTCAGTGTTAAGAGGCCTACATATATTTTTTTCTGTCAGAAATAAATACTCAGACAAGTATTTGAAGACTAACGTACATTCGGATATTCATATAAACGTGCACATCCCTAGCTAGAGCTAAATGAACATATTTTAAAGTACAGTTATGTCCAGAAAAACATTCACACGGTCTGATGATGAGGTATATGTTGCAGGGCAGCCTTCAATAAGGTTTCAGATCTAATAGATGATTCATCATGCATACATTTACTTTGTGCCTTTGGTTATTCACGACATGCTGTGGGTGGGTGTATGTACTGTATGTCTGTGGATGGGTGTATGTACTGTATGTCTGTGGGTGGGTGTATGTACTGTATGTCTGTGGGTGGGTGTATGTACTGTATGTCTGTGGGTGGGTGTATGTACTGTATGTCTGTGGGTGGGTGTATGTACTGTATGTCTGTGGGTGGGTGGGTGTATGTACTGTATGTCTGTGGGTGGGTGTATGTACTGTATGTCTGTGGGTGGGTGTATGTACTGTATGTCTGTGGGTGGGTGTATGTACTGTATGTCTGTGGGTGGGTGTATGTACTGTATGTCTGTGGGTGGGTGTATGTACTGTATGTCTGTGGGTGGGTGGGTGTATGTACTGTATGTCTGTGGGTGGGTGGGTGGGTGTATGTACTGTATGTCTGTGGGTGGGTGGGTGGGTGGGTGTATGTACTGTATGTCTGTGGGTGGGTGTATGTACTGTATGTCTGTGGGTGGGTGTATGTACTGTATGTCTGTGGGTGGGTGTATGTACTGTATGTCTGTGGGTGTGTGGGTGTATGTACTGTATGTCTGTGGGTGGGTGTATGTACTGTATGTCTGTGGGTGGGTGGGTGTATGTACTGTATGTCTGTGGGTGGGTGTATGTACTGTATGTCTGTGGGTGGGTGTATGTACTGTATGTCTGTGGGTGGGTGTATGTACTGTATGTCTGTGGGTGGGTGTATGTACTGTATGTCTGTGGGTGGGTGGGTGTATGTACTGTATGTCTGTGGGTGGGTGTATGTACTGTATGTCTGTGGGTGGGTGTATGTACTGTATGTCTGTGGGTGGGTGTATGTACTGTATGTCTGTGGGTGGGTGTATGTACTGTATGTCTGTGGGTGTGTACGCTCAAGCAGTTTTTGTGTGTAGGCCTATATGTGATTAATTCACTGAATGTGCTTTTTTACAACCATTGTGCTGCTAGCCAGCTACCTCACTGTGATCAAAAGCAGTGGCATGAATTTGAATGGAAAAGCTAGAAGTAGTATCCCTGGTCCTATTCATATCCACTAACTGCGCAAATTTCCCATTAGATGAGAACATGAACAAAGTGCTCTCGGCCATCTGAGTAGGACAAGGCTGAAGTGAGATGGAAACACATGATATTCTTCCTCTTTGGATTGTATATTATGCTTGAAAAGTCATTCTCACTACCTCCCTCCTGCTTATTTTAGCACCGCCTGCAGTCCTATAAAAATCTGTCATATTTAAAAATATTTAAAAAGGAAAAGATCACTAAAAACTCCTTTCAAACCTCTTTCCAATTCCACTTTGCCTTTGTGGAAAGAGCTATACGAATTAACTAATTTAACGGTTATATTCCCAGTGATGTTTCCTTTGGAGCATGAAGTAGGATAAAGTTATTTTTAGTACACTTCTTCTCCTCCTTAATCATTGGTTAACCCAGAACTAAAGTGTTGTGTAATTGATCAGCTGCTCAATTAAGCACTGGGTACATTTGAACTCCATACACTCGTGGGAATTTGCTGTATTGATGGGGCTAAATTGAAATGTTTCTTACAGAAGAAATATGGAAATGCATAACCATGGTAGCAATCAAAGGGAACAGTTTGAATATGGGAAAATTATTAGACGAAAGGTGAGAACTAAACACTTCATCTGACTCAAGACTGAATCCAAAATTTATACTGTCAATTTAATGTGCGTTTTACTTTTTGCCACATTGTTGATAACGAAATCTAAAAATACTCTGGATACATTCAGTAACAGGACAAGAATATTCATGGAACATTTGGGGTAGGTGCAACAACAAAAAATGACATGGGTTTCAGTGAGAGGACTAACTGTTGTATCGAAGTGGCCACACACCTCTCCGAAGTGTGCACAGTTCCTATGTATTTCCAATGCACTTTTATGACTTAAAGAAGAGACTTCAACCATAAGGTGCTATTTTGAGCTCTCCTAGCTGTGCTGTTGAGGAACTAGAGCAAGCAAACTTGTATTTGTTTTGTTTGGAACACAGCCCCGCATCCCCGCCATCACAAAATGACTGTTGTTGTTTACGCATTCTAAAAACAATCTTACAGTGTTAGGTTTTCATAAGGCAATTCAGAGAATCAGATCAGAATGTTGGTGCACACAGAGTAGAGACAAGCAGGGCTGGGTGATATGGCCTAAAAATATTCTCTCTAAATAAAATTGTTCCACTATTAAAGATCAATACACTGCATTTCAAACAGTCAGTAATAATCTAATGAATTCAGGACTTGTAAATTAAACCTATACTAAATATAAGCCTTCAACCATAAGACGGGTGGTAATAATTGTAATTTATACAAATATTTTTTTTGCAAAAATCACTGATTTGGCTTTCAAGTCGATGAAAATGCCAATTTTGTTACAAATGTAACCAGATCCATGCACATCCACAAATGTTTTATTTATTTAACCTTTATTTAACTAGGCTAGTCAGTTACGAACAAATTCTTGATGACAATGATGGCCTACCACGGCCAAACCCTCCCCTAACCCGTACGACGCTAGGCCAATTGTGCGCCGCCCTATGAGGTTCCCGATCACGCCAGTTGTGGTACAGCCCTGGATCTAATCTGTAGTCTGTTGTGACGCCATTAGCACTGCGATGCAGTGCCTTAGACTGCTCTGCCATTCAGTCCAACTTCTGGTAGCAGACGTTAGTCACTGCACATTTATTAGCACAGACTACACAGCTAGCACAAAACATTCAGTGCTAAAATGTTGGTAGCACTACCAGAATGGCAGAGTTGCAAAGAAAAAGCAACATCTCAAACTGGCCAATAAAAATAAAATATTAAGATGCGCAAAGAACACAGACACTGAACAGAGGAACTCTGCCTAGAAGGCCTGCATCCCGGAGTCGCCTCTTCACTGTTGAGACTGGTGTTTTGTGGGTACTATTTAATGAAGCTGCCAGTTTAGGACTTGTGAGACGTCCGTTTCTCAAACTAGACACTCTAAATGTACTTGTCCTCTTGCTCAGTTGTGCACTGGGGCCTCCCACTCCTCTTTCTATTCTGGTTCGAGCCAGTTGGCGCTGTTCTGTGAAGGGAATAGTACACGATGTACGAGATCTTCAGTTTCTTGGCAGTTTCTCACATGGAATAGCCTTCATTTCTCAGAACAAGAATAGACTGATGAGTTTCAGAAGAAAGTTCTTTATTTCTGGCCATTTTGAGCCTGTAATCGAACCCACAAATGCTGATGCTCCAGATACTCAAGTAGTCTAAAGAAGGCCAGTTTTATTGCTTCTTTAATCAGAACAACTGTTTTCAGCTGTGCTAACATAATTGCAAAATGGTTTTCTAATGATCAATTAGCTGTTTAAAATGATGAACTTGGATTAGCTAACACAACGTGCCATTGGAACACAGGAGTGATGGTTGCTGATAATGGGCCTCTGTATGCCTATGTAGATATTCCATAAAAAAATCAGCTGTTTCCAGCTACAGTAGTAATTCTGTAAGCACCGACGCCGGACAGAAGAAGCGTGTTCCCTGCCAAATGTCTTCACAATACAAAAAACATTAGGCTCATTCTGTTCAGAACAACCCAGCAATGGCGCCATTTCATTTTGTTACTGTATGGGAATGATATGGGAAAGTCAAGACTAACAGTTGTTTGACTTGCTTGTATGAAATCGAAGCGTTATTTATTATAATCCTCAACATCTCATCTTTCAAAATACATTGTGTCGTCTTTATTTCCAGCCTTTACCTCACTCAGACAACACATTTGCAAAAGTTGCCCAGTTTGTGGGAGGGATGGGGGCAACTTGTTGTTGCGTGCGGTGTTCATGTTCAGAACCGCTGTCATTCAAAACCAATACTTTGCTGTGAAGCGTAGACCTTGAGCTTTGACGTCATGTATAGCATGTTACTGTACAGCCACTGTGTTCCAATTTAGGTGCTTATCTGTATCCAAACCTGCTTTTGGAACTGGAACGAGGAGCTCCGCTCTCTCTTTGCAAGTTACAGGCTGAATGTCTCCTCCCCTTCTGACATTCCAAAGACGCTAACACCAGCAAATTTGTGATTTGTTCAAATAAACAGTTAAGAAAAACCCAAACATTGTAAAGAATATGCTACATATTCCATTCAATCCTGACAGATTCTACGGTACCAGTTATGTTTATGTAGATCTGTCCACGAGAGATTATTTTGTCCTTGATGCTGTACCTCCTGGGAGAGAAGAGAACCTTTATTTAGGAAGACCCATTGAGGTCAGAATACCTATTTTACAAGGATCACCAACCATAGATCATTGATAGTAATGTTTACTCATATTTCCATGTGTTACAGTTACTGCTGTAGTGTCAGCTCAGGGGGCAACTGTAGTTATTGTCCACACTGTTCTGACATTCTTTGTACAATACACCTAAACACTTAAATAAAGATATTGGTTAGGTAGCAGTTCAGAATATGGTAAAGATAGTTTCACTGTAATTGTAATTGCCTTTGTAGTCATAGCACTTAGCACATAGCAAACCCTAGCCTCTGCAGCCTGTCTGCCAGGCCTCTCTCTGTGCTCTCTGAGCTTTTAATGTGTCATGCTCTCTATTCAAACCTGTCTTAGTTGTTGGACACTGAACCTGTGTTGACACTGAGCTATATGGATTCAGACAGCTGAAAGCTATTTTGCCTCAGTGTGCTTTGTATTGTTAGGGCGAATATGTAGTCAGAAGCACTGTGAGTAAATGACAGCAGGGTTAATGGTGAGGCAGCTAGCTCATTGTGACTGAGTTAAACGGAGCCATTGGAGAAAGGGAAGACAGAAGAGAAATGTTGTCCAGCGTTGCTTTAGAGAAGTAATTAGTGTCTATGGGCTGTGAATGGGGGAAGGACAAGCGTGCCATAGCAGCTAAATGGTTATTAAGAGCCACGTGGGAGGGAATGGAGACGTATACAGGCATTGTAGCAGCCACTACAGCCTGGCCTGGGTTAGTCTGCTGCTACATGCTACAGTAGGTCTTTTGAAGAGGTATTTTGGCCCTAATGGGACCACCTGGGGAATAAAGGTTATAAAGAATTAAAAAGAACATACTTGGTTGGAATAACTCACGTTCTCTCGTATGCTGTAATTGACTCCAGCCAGCCTCCATCCTTTCCCAGTCCTCTGTGGCATTATCCTGTTGTAGTGTTCCTCTGTGAAGAGCCCTCAGCTCTCTCACAGTGGTCGGGCAAACTAGTATCTTTTACTACTGTTACTACTGTGTCTCTCTGTGTTCAGCTTAGGGTTGTCATTATACCAGTATCGCGATCACTGATTTTTCATGGCAAAAAGGAAAACACAAAGCAGACTAAACTCTTTGTTTGCGCTATAGCTTGGAAAAGAAACATGTGATTCTCGGTGACAACATAAGGCTGTTAGGACTGTTTTCCTCAGGAAATTTTGTTTTCTTTTTTTCCCACGATGCCTCTGAGTAACGCAATACTGGTACCATGACAACCCTAGAACCTCAGCTGTAGCTTAAGTACATGGGGGAGTGGAGACCATGGATAACACCAGGTGCAACTGGAGCATAGAAGTTAGGATTCCAGGCTAATTGATAACTGCAGCCAGAGGAGTAGTGCCTTCAGCAAGGATACTGCTCCCTCACCCTATGTATCTCTCTCACACAGATTTCTCACTCTCCTCTTTCCCTACCTCCTTCACCTTACTCTCTCCCTTCCTTCCCCCATCGCTCTTACTCTCCGGCTTCACCACTCCCCCCTTCATGTCCCCTACAGTTCTGTTCTCCTAATGAGCTTTGATCTGTACTTTCTGCTATGGAGACCAGACTATTGTAGAAGAAGCAGGATGCCTCAGCCACTGTTATGGAGAGCTAGTACGCCTCTATCTACCTGCACACATTTCAGTCATTCACCCTTTGGCATGCCTCGTTATTGAATAGGATTCCTGTCTAAGGCAGCCATTCTTGCATATGTAGTGGACATGAGTCGGTCTCGTGAGGTAACCCTGCCTTGGATGGTGTAGTGTCTGACATATGTTGTGATTCATATCACCTGACACCAGAGTTTGAGCCTCCTCTATATTCCACTCAGTTGTCAGGATAATCATTTTATCATTTACCAGTCTCTACCAAGGTTCTATAGCTTTTTATCCTTTACTCTTTCAATACACCTCTCTGGTGTTGTGCAAGTAATTCACTGTGTCAATCAGAAATCGATATTTCACATATTTTATATACTTTTTCTCTGCCAGCGAGACTGCCTAATGCAGAAAGTCAAAATGTTGCAGATGCAAATGAAAGGATAGAAAATGTTGTGCAGATTTCAATATTCTAATTTACACTTTACAACATCAAGAGAAGGTTAACCTAACATACTTCTTATTCTTTCACATTTGCTGCACAGAAGAGAGAGGTGTACTGTGTCTCACTCTCAATGCAGTGTGTGTACTTTAGTTATGAAACACTAAATAAGTTACACAGAAACCCACACCCGGGAATGTGATTAAAGGTTATTCAAGGCATGTGTGTGCTCGGCGAAGGCATTTTTCATGAGATGATATCTCACACCATGAGACCCCCGCAGGAACTCAGATCTGCATCATTTATCAGTTATTTTTTTCTCTTTCTGAAGCTTTTTCATTATCTCTCTCTCTCTCTCTCTCTCTCTCTCTCTCTCTCTCTCTCTCTCTCTTCTGTGTGTGTGTTTGTTTCTTGTTTGTCTCTGAGTGTGTAGTTCTTACTTTTTATTCAGAGCTTTTATATTGCCCCGCAGTTGGATGAAACCAGTTGGATTTGAGATGAGTCATATTTATGTAGACATGGCATCAGTCTCTTGATACTTTGTTGGGCTTGTATTCCATTTCTGTATCCTGGCATTGTGTTGTGATGAAGCTAGCTACATTAGCCTTGGTGTAAGTCAATGACCAGCATGACTCATTTGTCTAACACTCATTCAAGTCGTGATGAATTCTGCTGTACAACCCTTGAGTCCATGATATACAGGTAACTGCCCAAATAAAGAAAACACTTGAGTAAATGAGAGATATAAAGTATAGTATATTGATAGCAGGTGCTTCCACACAGGTGTGGTTCCTGACCTAATTAAGCAATTAACAACCCATCATGTTTAGGGTCATGTATAAAAATGCCCAGTTGCCCATTATTTCAGCTGCCATGGCTAGATGAAGGGATCTGTGACTTTGAAAGAGGGGTCTTAAAGGAGTATAGGGGCGTTTTAAGGGTGTGTGGGTGTATGTGTGCGCCTCAGTCACTAAATCTCAACTAGAGGTCGATACCGATTATTGGAGGACCAAAAAAAGCCGATAATGATTAATCGGTATTTTACATTTAAAAACAAATATTTGTAATAATGACAATTACAAACAATACTGAATGAACACTTTTATTTTAACTTAATATAAAACATCAATAACATCAATTTAGTCTCAAATAAATAATGAAACATGTTCTATTTGGTGTAAATAATACAAAAACAAAGTGTTGGAGAAGAAAGTAAAAGTGCAATATTTGACATGTAAAAAAGCTAACGTTTAAGTTCCTTGCTCAGAACATGAGAACATATGAAAGCTGGTGGCTCCTTTTAACATGAGTCTTCAATATTCCCAGGTAAGATGTTTTAGGTTGTAGTTATTATAGGAAATATAGGACTATTTCTCTCTATACCATTAGTATTTCATATACCTTTGACTATTGGATGTTCTAATAGGTACTTTAGTATTGCCAGCCTAATCTCAGGAGTTGATGGGCTTGAAGTCATGAACAGCTCAATGCTTGAAGCACAGCAAAGAGCTGCTGGCAAATGCAGGAAAGTGCTGTTTGAATGAATGCTTATGAACCTGCTGCTGCCTACCACCGCTCAGGCAGACTGCTCTATCAAATCATAGACTTAATTATAATATAATAACACACAGAAATATGAGCCTTAGGTCATTAATATGGTCAAATCCGGAAACGATCATTTTGAAAACAAAACGTTTATTCATTCAGTGAAATACGGAACTGCTCCGTATTTTATCGAACGGGTGGCCTCCCTAAGTCTAAATATTGCTGTTACATTGTACAACCTTCAATGTTATGTCATAATTATGTACAACTCTGGCAAATTAATTACGGTCTTTGTTAGGAAGAAATGGTCTTCACTCAGTTCGCAACGAGCCAGGCGGCCCAAACTACTGCATATACCCTGACTCTGTTGCACAGAATGCAAGAGAAGTGACACAATTTCCCTAGTTAAAAGAAATTAATGTTAGCAGGCAATATTAACTAAATATGCAGGTTTAAAAATATATACTTGTGTATTGATTTTAATAAAGGCATTGATGTTTATGGTTAGGTAGACATTGGTGCAACGACAGTGCTTTTTTCGCGAATGCGCTTGTTAAATCATCACCCGTTTGGCGAAGTAGGTTGTGATTCAATGATAAATTAACAGGCACCACATTGATTATATGCAACGCAGGACAAGCTAGATAACGACACATGGTTGATGATATTACTAGTTGAACTAGTGATTATGTTAAGATTGATTGTTTTTTATAAGATAAGTTTAATGCTAGCTAGCAACTTAGCTTGGCTCCTTGCTGCACTCGCATAACAGGTGGTCAGCCTGCCACGCAGTCTCCTTGTGGAGTGCAATGTGATCGGCCATAATCGGTGTCCAAAAATGCCGATTGCTGATTGTTATGAAAACTTTGTACTATTGTCTGTTTCTCTGTGTTTACATCTTTAAAGCAACCATTACATGTTGTTGTTGTGGATGAGAACATGCAGAATGGCTCCAAAGATCAGACTGCCGTCAGGAAACTAGTTTAGTCCTAGAATGCAACAGAGCATGTGCCATGTGTGTGTTGGCTCCTTCTCTCTCTTCACTCTTTACCTGATCTCTCTCTGTTTCACTCACTCACTCACTCACTCACTCACTCACTCACTCACTCACTCACTCACTCACTCACTCACTCACTCACTCACTCACGCACTCACTCACTCACTCACTCACTCACTCGCTCACTCGCTCGTTCTCTCACACATTCACACACCTTTTCGCTTTCCTGTATCCCCTCTCCCCACATCACCCTTGTTTCTTACCCTTTACCACTCCTCCTCCCTTCTCTCTCTCTGATGGTGGTGCTGCGGTGGTCACTGAACCATGGCAAACCAAGCCGTGGCAGAACAGAACAGAGAGGAGGCAGACTACCTGCTCTGTTTAAACCTTGTTCCCCCATATGGTCAGAAGTTCAGTTAAAGGGAGGTTCCATTCAAAATACAACCTTGACTCTAATGTCAATGTTCTCTATGTAAGGAGTCTCCAGGCCAGTTAAAAGGCAGCCATTGCGGCCGTGCTACAATGTGCATTTACAATCACCCTCTGTGGCTCAGACACAAGGCTCCCCGCGAGGATAACAGCTCAACACCCGTCGTTTATAACCCATTGTGTCATTGGTGTGTGTGTGTATGACTTTCACTGATGATGTGAATTGTCAACCAAATAAAATCAAAGAACATTATCTTTGTCTCATGCTTTGTGAACAACAGGTGTAGACTAACAGAGAAATGCTAACTGACGGGTCCTTTTCCAACAATGCAGAGTTAAGATGAAACATTTAATAAAACATTGAAATAGTGGCACGTGGAATGAATACACAAGTGAATAACAGTAAGGAGTAAAAGTAACATGGCTATATGCGGGGAGTACCAGTAACGAGCCGATGTGAAGGGGTATGAAGTAGCTTTTAACATATAGGTAGGGGTAAAGTGACTAGTCAACAGGAAATATAATAGACAGTAGCAGCAGGGGTGTGTGTGTGTGTGTGTGTGTGTGTGTGTGTGTGTGTGTGTGTGTGTGTGTGTGTGTGTGTGTGTGTGTGTGTGTGTGTGTGTGTGTGTGTGTGTGTGTGTGTGTGTGTGTGTGTGTGTGTGTGTGTGTGTGTGTGTGTGTGTGTGTGTGTGTGTGTGTGTGTGTGCTTGTTGGATGTCAGGGTGTGTGCATAGAGTCAGTGGAAGAGAGTTAGTGCAAAAAAAGAGTCAATGCAGGTAGCCATTTGATTAGCTATTCAGCAGTCTTCTTTAATAGTCAATCAATCCATCACATTTATTTATAGAGCTCTTTTTACAACAGCAGTTGTCACAAAGTGCTTATATAGAAACCGAGCCTAAAACCCAGTGAAAAGAAAGAAAAGCCAGGTAGTCCTGAGGCATGGACTACCTAGGCCTCCTGGAGGGAAGAGAGAGAGATGGGAGAATTAGAGGGAGCATATCTAAGGTCACACAGGACACCAGCTAAGACAGGAAAATGATACCGGATATAACAGGCTGACCCTAGCCCCCCGTCACATAGACTGTTGCATAATAGATACTGGAGACTGAGACAGATGGGGTTGGGGACACTGGCCCCATCCAAAGTTACTCCCGTACCGGGACAACCAGGCAATGTACAACTCCACCCACTTTAGCAAAGCACAGACCCCACACCAGTATAGGGATATCAACAGGCCACTAACTTACAACCCCGAGAAAAGGCCAAGTATAGCCCATGAAGATCTCCCCACTGCACGAGCCCGAGGAGAGGAAGGATCGAAGGGCAGGAGGAAGAGTCTTATGGCTTGGGGGTAGAAGCTGTTCAGGGTCCTGTTGGTTCCTGCTGAGAGAAAAGTCTATGACTCGGGGGTTATAGTCTATACCGCCTGGTGTAGAGGTCCTTGATGGTAGGGAACTCGGCCTCAGTGATGTACTGGACCATACTCACCACCCTCTAGCCCCTTGCGGTCGGATGCCTTGCAACCCCTTCTATCTACCTACACTTATTTTCTGTAGAATTGACTCCGAGGTGCTCGCTGGAAGTGAACACTAATTATTAAAAATGAATTCCCCTGGCTCCGCACGCTGCAAGCTGACACAGGATAGGAGGATCCATCTTGGTTATTGCTGGTTAGATCAGATCAGCCAATTGTGGAGCTGTGATTGGTCCATCCATCTCTGTCTCTGTCCTGGGTGACACACACACACACACACACACACACACACACACACACACACACACACACACACACACACACACACACACACACACACACACACACACACACACACACACACACACACACACACACACACACACACACACACACACACACACACACACACACACACACACACACACACACACACACACACACACACACACACACACACACACACACACACACACACACACACACACACACACACACACACACACACACACACACACACACACACACACACACACACACACACACACACACACACACACACACACACACACACACACACACACACACACACACACACACACACACACACACACACACACACACACACACACACACACACACACACACACACACACACACACACACACACACACACACACACACACACACACACACAGTCCTGGCTGTCTCTATCCTCTCCTGACAGATGTGCCAATATGGCTGTCGGCCGCCCAGGTTCTGGTGTGTGAGGTGAGGTGAAGACAGAGACCTCTTAATTCTCCATGATGTATCACCTAGCAGGAACTAATTTGTGTGCAGAATCTCCAAATGATCTTGCGTCTCTGCCTGCCTGCCTGCCTTTGACAGTCTGTGTCCTCTCTCTCTGGATGCAGTAAATATATTAGGGGTGTAAATACATGGGGGATTTGTGTGTGACACCGCAGAGCTTTTTTTGGTGGCTGATTGATTGATTGCAGTGTTGCAATGAGGGCATATTGAGATGAATATGCTGTGCCAGTGCTGCCTAGACGAGCATTCAGTATTGTAGATCGCCTGGGCTGATGTCCTTAACTAGCCTATCTTAACACTGGCTGGCTGAAAACTCCAGTTCAGCCTAAAATAATCTGTCAATAAAACTGAAACATTACTTGAGGAATAAGCTTGTTTATATGTGGATAGTGAGTCGATTGCTGTTTTACTTTACTGGCTATATAGAGAATTGAGACGTCAGCCTCTATATTTTTAAAGTGGTTCTGGAGCAGTGGCTGACTAGCTGTTGGTGCCGTGCCATTACTCCAGTCTAACAGATGAGGACATGCCTGGCTTGATGGGATGGGTAATAAGGAGAATGTGGCTCAGATTGCCAGCCTACAGTGATGATGATGGGATGATAATGGCCCGATGGATGGTAACACTGTGATTGCCAGCCTGAGCACACAGGTTCTCTCTGATCTAATGTTGTTATGCTGTCTGAACTGCAGGGGGCAGATGAAATATATGCAATAACAGTTGCTACCTTATTGTGGTTATAAGAGGCCTAAGGAGGAGCATTAAGATAACGGAGATGTCATCATCATAAGAAATGTCTCATAAGTCCTGTACCATGGCGTTGAAGAAGACGGCTGACGTTTTATATGCTCCTAACCAAATGTGTTTTTTGTTCATTTTTTTGCCTTGTTTATAACTTATTTTAAAAACACTTTTTCTGTACATAATGTTGCTGCTGCCGTCTCTTATGACCAAAAATAACTTCTGGACATCAGATCAGCGATTACCCACCACTAACTGGCAGAAGCTTTTTTTTCCTTTAACGAGTCCGATGAGCCCAACGTGATCGACAAACTGCTTTCCCTCGGACAGGCCCAAATCCCTGTCATTTGAGTGAAGAGAAGACGGAGAAAAAGAGGATGGAGGTCGGACTGCCTTCTGAGAATTTGTAGGCATCAAATAAACCCCCTCTGCCTTCTATTCTACTAGCTAACATGCAAACATGCAATCATTGGAAAATAAAATCGACAACCTACAAGGAAGATTAAACTACCAACTAGACATTAAAAACTATACTAGCTTATGCTTCATTATCAACATACAGCTGGATAGTTATACACTGTATCGGCAGGATAGAACAGCGGCAACTGGTAATAAGACAAAGGGGGGCGGACAATGTATATTTGGAAACAACAGCTGGTCCACGATATCTAAGGAAGTCTCAAGGTTTTGCTCGCCTGAGGTGGAGTATCTCATGATAAGCTGTAGACCACACTATCTACCTAGAGAGTTTTCATCTGTATTTTTTCCATAGCTGTCTACCACCACAGACCGATGCTGGCACTAAGACCGCACTCCGACGAACCATTTAAACAGGCAAAGCGTCAATACAGGACTAAGATCGATTTGTCCTACACCAGCTCCGATGCTCGTCGGATGTGGCAGGGCTTGCAAACCATTACAGACTACAAAGGGAAGCACAGCCAAGAGCTGCCCAGTGACACAAGCCTACCAGACACGCTAAACTACTTATAGGCTGGCTTCAAGGCAAATAAAACTGAAACATGCATGAGAGCACCAGCTGGTCCGGACAACTGTGTGATTACGCTCTCTGCAGCCGATGTGAGTAAGACCTTTAAACAGGTCAACATTCACAAGACCGCAGGGCCAGACGATCACCAACAAACTAATATGGTTGAAGCACACCAAGACAGTCGTGAAGAGGGCACAACAAAACCTATTCCACCTCAGGAGACTGAAAAGATTTGGCATGGGTCCTCAGATCCTCAAAAGGTTCTACAGCTGCACCATCGAGAAAATCTTGACTGGTTGCATCACTGTCTGGTACGGCAACTGCTCGGCCTCAGACCGCAAGACACTACAGAGGGTAGGGCGTACGGCCCAGTACATCGCTGGGGCCAAGCTTCCTGCCATCCAGGACCTCTGTACCAGGCGGTGTCAGAGGAAGGCCCTAAAAATTGTCAAAGACTCCAGCCACCATAGTCATAGACTGTTCTCTCTACTACTGCACAACAAGCGGTACCGGAGCGCCAAGTCTAGGTCCAAGAGTCTTCCAAACAGCTTCTACCCCCAAGCCATAAGACCCCTGAACAGCTGATCAAATGGCTACCCAGACTATTTGCATTGCCCACCCCTCCACCCCCTCTTTTACACCGCTGCTACTCTCTGTTATTATCTATGCATAGTCACTTTAATAACTCTACTTACATGTACACGTTAACTCAATTACCTCAACTAACCGGTACCCCCGCACATTGACTCTGTACCGGTACTCTCTCTACATAGTCTCAATATTGTTATTTTACTGTTGCTCTTTAATTACTTGTTCCTTTAATTTCTTATTCATATTTTTTAAACTGCATTGTTGGTTAAGGGCTTGTAAAGTAAGCATTTCACTAAGGTCTTCAACTGTTATATTCAGCGCATGTGACTAATACAATTTTATTTTATTTGATAATGCTGTCATAAGGGTGGCAAAGACTAACTCTTTATAGATCATTAGCTCAGCGTCCTCACACACAGATCCCCTATGTATTTACATTCCTAATATATTTACTGCATCCGGAGAGAGACGACACAGACTGTCAACACCTGCAAAATGTGAAACTTGTTGAATCCCTGTTGATCATTGTATGAGTCACCTTCATACCTCAACCTCCATTGTATTCACCTGCTAATGTACAGCACTGGAGTACTTGCCTGCAGAATGGCAGGGACTATAATAAACTCATTGGAGGTGTCATCTGTAGCTTTAACAGGTACTGTAGATATTTATTGACACAGATGGCAGTGTTATTAGTAAGACGCTGTCTTGGTGGGATTTAGTTTAGGATGACTGCTTCCTGGCCTGCTTCCTGGCCTGCATCTTCATCCCTTTTACCACTCATTGATTCCTTTCTCTGTTCATTCTAGTCGTTTTTACTTACCCTGTTATCTCTGGATAAGTGAATTACGCTGGTAACTAAAGATTTATGGTTCGGAATTAGCAGGATGCTCCGTCTGCAAACCTGAAGCAGCTTTTGTTGTCCACTCTTACCTTGCAGGACCAGAGTAGGAGTGCTAATCAGGTAGCAGTTTGAGTTTTTAGATCATATTATTTTTAGATCATATTGAAGAAGATTGTTATGGATAGGGAGGACCTGATCCTAAATGAGCACCTTGGGACGCTTGATAAATACAGGCCCTATAGTTCACAGCATGTAAAGACTGGAGGAGACCTCAGATCTGTTCTTAAGTCAATGTTTCTGGTCACTGTAGTTTGTACTGATGGAGAGCTTGCGAGCTGTACTGAGATGAAATGTGATGACTCATTGTAATGAGATGATTTCTCTCATTTGTTATGATTACAGATTAGCGCTTCTTCTTTTTCTCTTTTGGGGAATCTGTTTTCTATTTAATTATGTAACCCCCCCCCCCACACCTTTGTTCTCCTCCTTCTCATCCCCCAGATTTTAGAAGCTCTTCTCATACCTCGTTCTTAATGCAGCCCTTATCTGGATTCAGCGCAGGATGTGTGTGTAAACATCATGGGTTTGTGTGTAAACATCATGGGTTTGTGTGTAAACATCATGGGTTTGTGTTTATACATCATGGGTTTGTGTTTATACATCATGGGTTTGTGTTTATACATCATGGGTTTGTGTGTAAACATCATGGGTTTGTGTGTAAACATCATGGGTTTTTGTGTGTTTAAACATCATGGGTTTGTGTTTATACATCATGGGTTTGGTTTATTTGGGTTTGTGTTTATACATCAAACATCATGGGTTTTGTGGGTTTGTGTGTAAACATCATGGGTTTGGGTTTGTAAACATCATGGGTTTGTGTTTATACATCATGGGTTTGTGTTTAACATCATGGGTTTGTGTTTATACATCATGGGTTTGTGTTTATACATCATGGGTTTGTGTTTATACATCATGGGTTTGTGTTTATACATCATGGGTTTGTGTGTAAACATCATGGTTTGTGTTTGGGTTTGTTTAACATCATGGGTTTGTGTTTATACATCATGGGTTTGTGTTTATACATCATGGGTTTGGTTTATTGGGTTTGTGTTTATACATCATGGGTTTGTGTTTATAAACATCAAACATCATGGGTTTGTGTTTATACATTGGGTTTGTGTTTAAACATCATGGGGTTTATAACATCATGGGTTTGTGTTTATACATGTGTTTGTGTTTATACATCATGGGTTTGTGTTTATACATCATGGGTTTGTGTTTATACATCATGGGTTTGTGTTTATACATCATGGGTTTGTGTTTATACATCATGGGTTTGTGTTTATACATCATGGGTTTGTGTTTATACATCATGGGTTTGTGTTTATACATCATGGGTTTGTGTTTATACATCATGGGTTTGTGTGTAAACATCATGGGTTTGTGTTTATACATCATGGGTTTGTGTTTATACATCATGGGTTTGTGTTTATACATCATGGGTTTGTGTTTATACATCATGGGTTTGTGTTTATACATCATGGGTTTGTGTTTATACATCATGGGTTTGTGTTTAACATCATGGGTTTGTGTGTAAACATCATGGGTTTTGTTTATACATCTTGGGTTAGTGTGTAAACATCATGGGTTTGTGTTTATACATCATGGGTTTGTGTGTAAACATCATGGGTTTGTGTGTAAACATCATGGGTTTGTGTTTATACATCATGGGTTTGTGTTTATACATCATGGGTTTGTGTTTATACGCAGAGCTCTGACATTTTTGGGTGGGAGTGGATGGGGCTGGACAGGGGCAGCAGGGTTTAGACTGGACTGGGTAGCTGTAGTAATCATCCAGGGATGTGGGTTGTGCTTGTCTGTGATTTGTGGCCTAATTAGCTGTTTTGGGGCACCCAGGCTGTTTCCTTTCTGCTTCTGCTGCCCACTCTCTCCTCTCCTCCTGTCCTCACTTCCTCCCGGTCTCCTCCCATTCCCCGCCATCTGAAACACACACACACACACATACACATACACATACACATACACACACACACTCCTCTACTGGCCAGCCGCCAAATGACTGGCGGCTGGAGTAAATAAGCTTGCTTGTGTGTGTGTGTGTGTGTGTGTGTGTGTATGTATGTGTGTGTGTATGTGTGTGTGTGTGTGTGTGTGTGTGTGTGTGTGTGTGTCTTCAAACACAGTTCTCCTCACCTTCCATCTCTAATGACCTTGTTGTTTTTCCCTGTCTTGCTGTCCTGCCTCTTACCCTCCTCCTTCTGTCACTTGTCCCCAAATACCATGACCACCTGCTGCATGTGTGCATTTGCGTGTCTATGCGTGCGTGTTTTTGTGCATCTGTGCTTATGTGTCTGGATTATAATGGAATGGAATGGCTGCTAAGCCTGTGTGAGGAAATACGATTGTCATATTTCTGAATAGAGTTCCATCAATCCAAGAACCCTCTTTGTCTACCTGTTCATTTTCTGGCTGGCCTGGTCGGTTCTCACTGAGCCCAGCTCTGCTTTGTGATGAGAGACACACGGTTCCAATCAGTTACAGTATCGGCCAGACTTACTCTCATATCCAATCAGAGAGTTAACTCACCTAGCGAGACTCCTGCCAAGCTGTGGAGACAGCTGACATTCTAGTTGAGGGATGATTTCAGAGACGATTGTCTGGACAGGAGAATCTGCTTCATATGCCTGGCCTGGTGTGTCACTCCCTACCTATGTGTTACTGTGTGTGTGTCTCCTGTGACCCGTGGCCCACTCTCCAGTGTTATCGCTGTGTCCCCAGGGCAGGGGCCCCTGCTGCAGGCATGCATCAATGCTCACACCAACTCTCTCTGAGTGACAGGTGCTCCACGTTAATATTCACACTGGCGCTGCAGAAAGCACACCTCAGTGGCAGACAGAGAGACGGAGAGAGGGGAAAAGGAGGGGAGGTTAGGGTGGTTGGGAGAGGGGATAAGGAGGGGTAGAGAGAAATGTGGATGTAGCAAAGGGAGAGACATGGAGTGTGAGGAGAAGGTGGAAGAAAGTGAGGGATGTACAGAGAGATAATGGCTGAAAAATCTAGATATTAGAGAGGTAAAAAACCCGAAGGGATGAGTGATGTAGAGGGATTGAGAGAAAGGAAGAGACAGGTGGATATGGTAAGGGATGGAGAGCTCGTCACACCTTTGCCCTCTCCTGGTTCATTGGCTACCACACACATACACAGTTTGGAGAACAAACAATATTCGGTCGGGCCGATACTTTTGGCACAGCCGATATCCCCTATGAAGTGTGAATGCAGAAGCCGGTGACACTTATTCATTACTAGTTGTCCTCAAGGATCCTCTGGCTGGTCTGCATCTTGTTAGCTACCCATTCATGCTGCATATCATTTAGCTGCAAGCACACTTAAAAAGTGAGACTCAAACAGATTGAAAGTCTTCATTCATTTAGTATTCAGTAAAACAATGTCCATAACAGGTAGCTAGCAAAATAGGTTATATTCAGTCATCGAAAGGTAACCGTGCTAACTTACAGCTGAAGCCAAGGTCAGTTCAGTACCGTAGAACTTTATTTGTGATAATATGCAAACCATAACGCAAAGCTTGCCCATTTCAAAGCTGATTGTCTTAAAAAACGTTCACTGGGCTAAATGACTCATCTTTGTCTTTGTTGATGAAATGTTTGCATGTAATGTGAGTGATTTGTGGTTGTGAGTGACTGGTCTGCACAAGTCTTAAAGAGACGGCACACCTTTTTTGATAAAGGAAGAGATGAGGCTGCGTCTGTGGGAATGTTGATGATCAGTAGGCTAGTATCTAAGTCCTAAATGGAAGGGCAACAGCTTGTTTGTCATCTGTAGCGCAATAGGCTCCACTGAAACCAGCCGAAACAACAACTCAGTCAGCTCAATAAATCAATGTATGTGCACAGTCTTACTGAATATGCATTCACCTGTATTGTGGAGTATGCATATGCCATCTTGATTTACCCAGTTTATCAAATGATTACCATTGTTATTTTATGTAGTTTAAATGTAAGATTAAAACATTTGATTCATTAATGCATACACGGCTGTTTCTCTCAAAAATTGTTATCAAAAATGTTCATGTTTAATGATCGGAATAAAATATCAGCTTCCTTGACCCCCAAATATTGGGCCCCAAAAAAATCCATATCAGTCATTCTCTACATACAATAGCATGGGAATGGATTGTATTCAGGCTGGTTGGATTATTCTCTGTCTCCCCCCTCCAACCCCATTCCACTGACCAAAGTCCCTCAAACATATTCAAATGCAAACCCCTCTCTAATTATATCACTATGTGCTAATGTGGGAGCAGCACAGACAGAGGAACGGAACATAACTACAGATCTTTGTCTCAACATACATTTTTCCCCTTGTAAACAGAGAAAAAAACAACCCACTGATGAAACACTTGTCAATCATTTTTTTCTCTCACTTTTTATGGTAATATTACCAAAAGAATAACCCAATTCTATAGTCTACAATCCATCATGCTTCAGGATAGCTTCAGGATATTTGCTTGTGAACAGTTAGGTAAGGTTGGCTAGCTGCTCGGTTTCCCTGTTGAAACATGCTCTTTGTTTTTTGCGAAACAGTTCCCCTTGGACAGAGTTGCTACTTTGCGGCTCCATCTTTCACACACACACACACACACACACACACACACACACACACACACACACGCGCGCGTGTGTGTGAGGCATGAGATCTGTGTTCTGCTTCACAGCATTCACCTCCCCACTTTTTACAATTAGCAAGAGCTTCCCTCACACTGATATGCAATATGTGCCTGTCTAGTAGCCAAGCCTAGGCCCTATACTGTTAAACTAACTAACATTGTGCAAACAGTGGCTGATGGCTGATAACACAATGGGTATCAGTAGGGGGGGTCCTGATTGCCTTTGCCCAGTGTTTTTATTGAAATATGGTACCGTTTGTCTGCAATAGCCTATACACCATATCATAAGCAATGCAATTCAGACTGCACTTCTGTGTACTCTACATAGTACTGCCTAGTCATACATACAAACAGACCGTTATACCCATAAACCTTTACTTTATGAAATCACAAGTTGAACCAGACACATTGTTTATCAGTGTCAGGCACATTGTTTATCTCCTGGGGTTCTGAGGCATTAGCCGTTAGGCTGACAGGTCCTGGATGGACAGAGGAAAGGAGAGGATAATGGTGGGTCTGCTGGCTGACTGAACCTGGCCAGGTGTTGATAGATAGGATATAAAGCCTCATGTCAGAGCAACAAAAGGCTGCTTTAAAGTGGATGGATGGATTATTCATGAAGCCAGAACATTGCCTGGATTAAATATAGCAGTAACAGTAGACACATGGGTCTCAAATACCCTGAAGGAGACAGGATAGGGACCAGGAGACATTCAAAATCAAATCAAATTTATTTGTCACATACACATGGTTAGCAGATGTTAATGCGAGTGTAGCGAAATGCTTGTGCTTCTAGTTCCGACAATGCAGTAATAACCAACAAGTAATCTAACTAATAATTCCTAAACTACTGTCTTATACACAGTGTAAGGGGATAAAGAATATGTACATAAGGATATATGAATGAGTGATGGTACAGAGCAGCATAGGCAAGATATAGTAGATGGTATCAAGTACAGTATATACATATAAGATGTAAACAAAGTGGCATAGTTAAAGTGGCTAGTGATACATGTATTACATAAGGATGCAGTCGATGATATAGAGTACAGTATATACGTATGCATATGAGATGAATAATGTAGGGTAAGTACCATTGTATAAGGTAGCATTGTTTAAAGTGGCTAGTGATATATTTACATCATTCCCATTATTAAAGTGGCTGGAGTTGTGTCAGTGTGTTGGCAGCGGCCACTCAATGTTAGTGGTGGCTGTTTAACAGTCTGATGGCCTTGAGATAGAAGCTGTTTTTCAGTCTCTCGGTCCCAGCTTTGATGCACCTGTACTGACCTCGCCTTCTGGATGATAGCGGGGTGAACAGGCAGTGGCTCGGGTGGTTGATGTCCTTGATGATCTTTATGGCCTTCCTGTAACATCGGGTGGTGTAGGTGTCCTGGAGGGCAGGTAGTTTGCCCCCGGTGATGCGTTGTGCAGACCTCACTACCCTCTGGAGAGCCTTACGGTTGAGGGCGGAGCAGTTGCCGTACCAGGCGGTGATACAGCCCGCCAGGATGCTCTCGATTGTGCATCTGTAGAAGTTTGTGAGTGCTTTTGGTGACAAGCCGAATTTATTCAGCCTCCTGAGGTTGAAGAGGCGCTGCTGCGCCTTCTTCACGATGATGTCTGTGTGAGTGGACCAATTCATTTTTGTCTGTGATGTGTATGCCAAGGAACTTAAAACTTGCTACCCTCTCCACTACTGTTCCATTGATGTGGATAGGGGGGTGTTCCCTCTGCTGTTTCCTGAAGTCCACAATCATCTCCTTAGTTTTGTTGACGTTGAGTGTGAGGTTATTTTCCTGACACCACACTCCGAGGGCCCTCACCTCCTCCCTGTAGGCCGTCTCGTCGTTGTTGGTAATCAAGCCTACCACTGTTGTGTCGTCCGCAAACTTGATGATTGAGTTGGAGGCGTGCATGGCCACGCAGTCGTGGGTGAACAGGGACTACAGGAGAGGGCTCAGAACGCACCCTTGTGGGGCCCCAGTGTTGAGGATCAGAGGGGAGGAGATGTTGTTACCTACCCTCACCACCTGGGGGCGGCCCGTCAGGAAGTCCAGTACCCAGTTGCACAGGGCGGGGTCTAGACCCAGGGTCTCGAGCTTGATGACGAGCTTGGAGGGTACTATGGTGTTGAATGCCGAGCTGTAGTCGATGAACAGCATTCTCACATAGGTATTCCTCTTGTCCAGATGGGTTAGGGCAGTGTGCAGTGTGGTTGAGATTGTATCGTCTGTGGACCTATTTGGGCGGTAAGCAAATTGGAGTGGGTCTAGGGTGTCAGGTAGGGTGGAGGTGATATGGTCCTTGACTAGTCTCTCAAAGCACTTCATGATGACGGAAGTGAGTGCTACGGGGCGGTAGTCGTTTAGCTCGTTTAGCTCAGTTACCTTAGCTTTCTTGGGAACAGGAACAATGGTGGCCCTCTTGAAGCATGTGGGAACAGCAGACTGGTATAGGGATTGATTGAATATGTCCGTAAACACACCGGCCAGCTGGTCTGCGCATGCTCTGAGGGCGCGGCTGGGGATGCCGTCTGGGCCTGGAGCCTTGCGAGGGTTAACACGTTTAAATGTCTTACTCACCTCGGCTGCAGTGAAGGAGACCGCATGTTTTCGTTGCAGGCCGTGTCAGTGGCACTGTATTGTCCTCAAAGCGGGCAAAAAAGTTATTTAGTCTGCCTGGGAGCAAGACATCCTGGTCCGTGACTGGGCTGGATTTCTTCCTGTAGTCCGTGATTGACTGTAGACCCTGCCACATGCCTCTTGTGTCTGAGCCGTTGAATTGAGATTCTACTTTGTCTCTGTACTGACGCTTAGCATGTTTGATAGCCTTGCGGAGGGAATAGCTGCACTGTTTGTATTCGGTCATGTTACCAGACACCTTGCCCTGATTAAAAGCAGTGGTTCGCGCTTTCAGTTTCATGCGAATGCTGCCATCAATCCACGGTTTCTGGTTAGGGAATGTTTTAATTGTTGCTATGGGAACGACATCTTCAACGCACGTTCTAATGAACTCGCTCACCGAATCAGCGTATTCGTCAATGTTGTTATCTGACGCAATACGAAACATATTCCAGTCCACGTGCTGGAAGCAGTCTTGGAGTGTGGAGTCAGCTTGGTCGGACCAGCGTTGGACAGACCTCAGCGTGGGAGCCTCTAGTTTTAGTTTCTGTCTGTAGGCAGGGATCAGCAAAATGGAGTCGTGGTCAGCTTTTCCGAAAGGGGGGCGGGGCAGGGCCTTATATGCGTCACGGAAGTTAGAGTAACAGTGATCCAAGGTTTTTCCACCCCTGGTTGCGCAATCGATATGCTGATAAAATTTAGGGAGTCTTGTTTTCAGATTAGCCTTGTTAAAATCCCCAGCTACAATGAATGCAGCCTCCGGATAAATGTTTTCCAGTTTGCAAAGAGTTAAATAAAGTTCGTTCAGAGCCATCGATGTGTCTGCTTGGGGGGGGATATATACGGCTGTGATTATAATCGAAGAGAATTCTCTTGGTAGATAATGCGGTCTACATTTGGTTGTGAGGAATTCTAAATCAGGTGAACAGAAGGATTTGAGTTCCTGTATGTTTCTTTCATCACACCATGTTTCGTTAGTCATAAGGCATACACCCCCACCACTCTTCTTACCAGAAAGGTGTTTGTTTCTGTCGGCGCAATGCGTGGAGAAACCAGCTGGCTGCACCGCTTCGGATAGCGTCTCTCCAGTGAGCCATGTTTCCGTGAAGCACAGAACGTTACAGTCTCTGATGTCCCTCTGGAATGCTACCCTTACTCGGATTTCATCAACCTTGTTGTCTAGAGACTGGACATTGGCAAGAAGAATGCTAGGGAGTGGTGCACGGTGTGCTCGTCTCCGGAGTCTGACCAGAAGACCGCCGCGTTTCCCTCTTTTTCGGAAGTCGTTTTTTTGGGTTGCTGCATGCGATCCATTCCGTTGTCCTGTTTGTAAGGCAGAACACAGGATCCGCGTCGCGAAAAACATATTCTTGGTCGTACTGATGGTGAGTTGACGCTGATCTTATATTCAGTAGTTCTTCTCGACTGTATGTAATGAAACCTAAGATGACCTGGGGTACTAATGTAAGAAATAACACGTAAAAAACCAAAAAGCATAGTTTCCTAGGAACGCACTCTACATGAACAGACACATGGGTCTCAAATACCCTGAAGGAGACTGAGGATAGGGACCAGGAGACATTTACTCTACATGAACAGACACATGGGTCTCAAATACCCTGAAGGAGACTGAGGATAGAGACCAGGAGACATTCCATCTACATGTACAGACACATAGGTCTCAAATACCCTGAAGGAGACTGAGGATAGGGACCAGGAGACATTTACTCTACATGTACAGACACATGGGTCTCAAATTCCCTGAAGGAGACTGAGGATAGGGACCAGGAGACATTTACTCTACATGTACAGACACATGGGTCTCAAATTCCCTGAAGGAGACTGAGGATAGGGACCAGGAGACATTTACTCTACATGAACAGACACATGGGTCTCAAATACCCTGAAGGAGACTGAGGATAGGGACCAGGAGAAATTTACTCTACGTGAACAGACACATGGGTTTAGTCTAGTTCATCAGACCAAGCTAAGCCAGGACATTATAGCCTTGAGGAGATAGCGGCTCAGTCACAGTAACAGGAGACATTTACTGTAGACAGACATGGGTTTAGTCTACTTCAGCTCAAGCTAAGCCAGAGCATAGCCTTCAGGTAGGTGACTGAAGGAACAGTAGACTTTATGCGCATGGGTAAAGTAGTTCTAACCAATCTGTTCTATATGGATCTCCTGAAGTCATTCCATATTTCCCCCACTGGGCCATTCCTTTCACCCCATCTATAGCCACATTTCTGTTTCAGCTCAACCTGCTCTACCTGAAGCCATTTTATCGGCCATTTTGACATACAGTAATTTGGGGTGTCCAATCAAAAACACATCTTTTGACCAATGGGTAAAATAGTATGTTCATTGTGTCGATACTCCTCTATGAAAACCAATGGCACAACCCTCATGTCTGTATCATAATCCATTCAACACTCATTGAAGTTGTTACCCTTGAAGGATGGTCAAAATTAGAGCGACAATCTATGGAGATGAAAAAAGAAAATGGAAAGGTTTCCCAGGAGGACTACATTTGCAGGAAGTATTGTAAGAACTGGCATTGGTTTAATAAGTCTCATAAACATCCTCTACGATTGCTTTACAAATGTTACTTGTTTCATCCATTTTATAAGCCCTGTAATATAGACAACTGTTTTTTTTTTATTGTACCCTTGTAGACAAAACTTGCAATATTCACAGTTTGAGACACTGCCAGTTTGTCTAAGGGAGCTAATGAATCCTGAAACCATCTGAAGAGTGGTGACGAATAATCTTGTGCGCTAGCGAGCTACTCGATTTGATTCTGGGGGCAGAATTAACCCAAAAAGTGATTTATTGATGTTGATGTTAAGTCTGTCTTGAGAGACTAAATGAATATGGCCTAGTCGAACACCACTGAACACATTAGAAGGTATCTTCTACACATCAAACGAATCTCCACATCTTTAAGTGATAAACACATCATTAACCTCTTGCTCCTACCTGACACGCAGGCGTCCCATCTAGACATCTGGAAATGCAAATGCACTACGCTAAATGCGAATAGCACTCGTTAAAACTCAAACGTTCATTAAAATACACATGCAGGGTATTGAATTAAAGCTACACTCGTTGTGAATCCAGGCAACAAGTCAGATTTTTAAAATGCTTTTCGGCAAAAGCATGAGAAGCTATTATCTGATAGCATGTAACACCCCAAAAGACCCGCAGGGGACGTAAACAAAATAATTAGCATAGTCGGCGCTACACAAAACGCACAAATAAAATATAAAACATTCATTACCTTTGACCATCTTCTTTGTTGGCACTCCTAGATGTCCCATAAACACTATTGGGTCTTTTTTTCCGATTAAATCGGTCCATATATAGCCTAGATATCGATCTATGAAGACTGTGTGATCAACAAAAAAAATAGCGTTTTATAACGTAACGTCAATTTTTTTAATTAAAAAAGTCGACGATAAACTTTCACAAAACACTTCGAAATACTTTTGCAATGCAACTTTAGGTATTAGTAAACGTTAATAAGCGATCAAATTGATCACGAGGCGATGTATATTCTATAGCTGTACGTCTGGAAATAATGTCCGGGTAAATCTCAACCAAAATATCCGGTCGGAGACCTGAAGAAATGGGCTGTCTCTTCTTCGTTTGACCAAGAAACAAAGCCTAGGCAAATGACAAGACTGTTGACATCGTGTGGAAGCTGTAGGTATTGCAACCTCGGCCCCATTTAATGTGGTCAATCGGTTGAAGGTTCACCTTTATCAATCGGTTGAAGTGGCGCATGGATATATTTTTCAATTTTCAGTGATCATATTTTCCTGCACTTTGAAACGCACGTTCTGTTATAGTCACAGCCGTGATCTAACCAGTTTTATAAACGTCTGAGTGTTTTCTATCCACACATACTAATCATATGCATATACTATATTCCTGGCATGAGTAGCAGGGTGCTGAAATGTTGCGCGATTTTTAACAGAATGTTCAAAGGAGGAGTTCGGTAGGAGTAACAGGTTAAGGGGATCTCCACATTAGCAGACATTCCTCTTCTCTGTGCCACTCCGTGCATATCACAGGATTTCTCTGTGCTCCTCTGTGCATATCACAGGATTTCTCTGTGCTCCTCTGTGCATATCACAGGATTTCTCTGTGCTCCTCTGTGCATATCACAGGATTTCTCTGTGCTATTCTGTGCATATCACAGGATTTCTCTGTGCTCCTCTGTGCATATCACAGGATTTCTCTGTGCTCCTCTGTGCATATCACAGGATTTCTCTGTGCTCCTCCGTGCATATCACAGGATTTCTCTGTGCTCTTCAATGCATATCACAGGATATCTATGTGCTCTTCAATGCTTATCACAGGATATCTCTGTGCTCTTCAATGCATATCACAGGATTTCTCTGTGCTCCTCCGTGCATATCACAGGATATCGCTGTGCTCCTCCGTGCATATCACAGGATATCTCTGTGCTCTTCAATGCAAATCACAGGATATCTCTGTGCTCTTCAATGCATATCACAGGATGTCTCTGTGCTCCTCCGTGCATATCACAGGATATCTCTGTGCTCCTCCGTGCATATCACAGGATATCTCTGTGCTCTTCAATGCATATCACAGGATTTCTCTGTGCTCCTCCGTGCATATCACAGGATATCTCTGTGCTCTTCAATGCATATACCAGGATATCTCTGTGCTCCTCCGTGCATATCACAGGATATCTCTGTGCTCCTCCGTACATATCACAGGATATCTATGTGCTCTTCAATGCATATCACAGGATATCTCTGTGCTCCTCCGTGCATATCACAGGATATCTATGTGCTCTTCAATGCATATCACAGGATATCTCTGTGCTCTTCAATGCATATCACAGGATATCTCTGTGCTCCTCTGTGCATATCACAGGATATCTCTGTGCTCCTCCGTGCATATCACAGGATATCTCTGTGCTCCTCCGTGCATATCACAGGATATCTCTGTGCTCTTCAATGCATATCACAGGATATCTCTGTGCTCTTCAATGCATATCACAGGATATCTCTGTGCTCTTCAATGCATATCACAGGATATCTCTGTGCTCTTCAATGCATATCACAGGATATCTCTGTGCTCCTCCGTGCATATCACAGGATATCTTATCAATCATGAGAGGCCTCATTGGGAATACACATTCCTACAGTCCGCTGCAGTCCACTAAATAATTACTTTTTTTCTCATACATAAAGTGCTTTAACCTAACACAAATGTTTTATCTGTAAAGAAATCTACTAGTACTAAGATAATATAATGATATAAAATGGTAATATAAAACAGTAATTTAAAATCAGTACCCCTTTCAAACTATATTCCCTAATGTTTAAACTTTTTATACAATAGGCAATAACATTTGAAATTGAGTTTTTTTTTTAACCTTTTTTCTCCTCCTTCGTCTGTGATAGTAAAGTGTAACTGAGACATGTGAATCCAGGCTTTCTTTCCCGTAACCTTCACCGCCATGTCGTTCACCAGTAGGATTGTATGGGGTCCGGTCCACCTGGGTTCGAGGCTTGCTGGCTGATTTTTTTTTTCTTCAGATTCCTGTTTGTCCTCTCCACGACCCCAGATGCCTGCTGGTGATAAGGGGTGTGAAAATATTGTTAGATCTTTAGAGCGCGACACACTGCCCCTATCAGTGCCCCAGTGAAATGTGTACCATGATCAGAATCTAGGGAATGGGGAACTTCCCATCTGAGGATGATGTCCTTTAGCGGAGCTGCCGCTACCTTCTTTGCTGTCGCGTTAGACATAGGAAATACCTCAACCCACACTCCAACACATTTATTTAAATGACTCCTTGGCAATGGCCCGATTTAAAGGTCTCACTTTATGTAGTGTTGTCTCTCTTTTTTTCGTGATTTGTGCTTTGTCCTATATATATATATATATATATATATATTGTTTTTACTCCTTCCTCTATTTCTGATGTCCGTTCTATTTGTAACTGTGCTATTTCACAACATTTCTGAACCTATATACATTTTACAGACCCCATATGTTTTACATTGGTTATCTTGTTATTAGTCCCACCCTTCAGCTCCATTCAACCCCTCCCATTTATCTCTCAACACCATCCATTTTGGATTTCTATTTGCCATATATTTTTCAACTGTGCTGTGATGCTTCACAAAAGTACTGAACCTTTCTATTCTCATAGCTTCTACAGATTGTAAATTAAAAAGAAACAATTTTGCTAAAATAATTATTATATCATTGATTGATTGACTATGGCTTTTCAAATGACCCAGTATTGCTATCCGCAGCGTTAGTTTTAGGCAAATGTTGCAATTCTTCAGCCATTCCTGGACCTGTGACCAAAAACGAGCTACATATGGACAATACCAAAATAAATTTATGAAATAAATGATCTAATGACTCTGCCTCCTCACAGCAGAATCTGCAGAGCTGGGAATATTGTATCCCCCATATATGTAACATTCTATTGGTTGCAAGAATTTTGTATGGTAATTTAAATTGAAAGATTCAAAGTTTTGAATTCCTTATCAATTCATCAACCAAATCTCTTCCCAACTACTTTGCAATCTAAATGGCACAGCTGTTCGTTTTTTGGTCCTTAAATGAAACAAACAACCATGAGCACTCAATGATCCTGCCGACCAAGGATCCACGTGCGCTGTTGACCAGAGTTCTCTGTCTGTCTGTCTGCCTGCCTGCTCCCTGCCTGCCCTGGTCTGTCTCTCCCATTATTGTACAGGTGCCCTCGCCTCTCTCTCCCCGGACCTTTGCTCGTCTACATCATACGCATACATCGCAGACTTTTTTTTGATCAGCGGTTGAACTATTTGATTAGTGACGTTTAGGGCATTTAACAAACATGATGCTGTTGTTAATTTTGCTGGTGTCTACCGTTGGCTTTTACATTGTTGGAGATACATTTAGAGCCCGTTGCACTGTGAATGAGGAAATATATGATTGTTTCTCCCTCGAGTATTGTGAGAAACACCATGCTTGCTCCGGAAATGCACATGAGAACTATGCACATTTCTCCCGAACAATATTGGAGAAATCTGACTCTTGCGCTTACATGTCAGGACTGTTCTCTTGGTACTTAACCATGTCTCTGGACTTCATACATCTCCTGAAATATGTGGCGTTAGACTCTAGTAACTATGGATTCTCGTTCAAGTTCTGTCAACTCCAAATGTTGTAACCCTCGATCTAGACTTGCCATTATCTTGCTGCTTCTTTTGTCTGGAAATGTCCAGTCTAATCCAGGTCCTGACATTCTTACCCCTGCCGAATTAAGTAGTCAGAGTGACCTGAAGTTTTTGCATATGAATGTAAGAAGTCTTCTGCCAAAGCTTGATTTTGTGAATATATGGATAAAAACTGCTGACCCGAATGTATTTATGCTTTCTGAAACCTGGCTTAAAAAATATATTACAGACAAAAATATTGGCATAAATGGTTACAAGGTTTTTCGCACAGATCGTAAATCTAAGGGTGGTGGTGTTGCTGTATATGTAAAAGACACATTCTCCGTGTATAATGTCGTTCTTCGTTTGTAGAAAGAGAGTCGGACCGAAATGCAGCGTGGTGGTTACTCATGACTTTAATGAAAAAAGTGACACATAAAATAACTATACAAAATACAAAACAACAAACGGAACGTGAAACCTATTACAGCCTATCTGGTGAAACTACACAGAGACAGGAACAATCACCCACGAAATACACAGTGTAACCCAGGCTACCTAAATACGGTTCCCAATCAGAGACAACGAGAATCACCTGACTCTGATTGAGAACCGCCTCAGGCAGCCAAGCCTATACAACACCCCTAATCAGCAGCGATCCCAAATACTACAAACCCAAATACGAAAATACAATAACCCCATGTCACACCCTGGCCTGAACAAATAATTAAAGAAAACACAAAATACTAAGACCAAGGCGTGACACCGTGGTCGTTCTGACTTCTGTTACTAAACCTAAGCAATCTGTCTTTGAACCTAAACCTTGGCTCATCTTTAAATATTGTTGTATCTTGCTGTTATAGACCTCCATCTGCTACTGTTGGCTCTCTGGATTGTATTATCTGTTATCACAGAGTTTGTCCTGATGGGTAATCTGAATCAGGACTGGCTAACATCTAGCTCTGATCAATTTAAAATTCTGTGCAATACCTACAATCTCACTCAGATTGTCAACAGTGTAACTAGGTTGAATATAAAATATCCTCTGAAATCCTCTTTGATTGATTTGATCTTAACCAATACTCCTCATCGTTTTAATGCTTCTGGTATTTTTGCAAATGACATAAATGATCACTGTGCTATTGCCTGTGTGAGAGATTGTAAAATTCCTAAGAAATCTCCACATGTTATTACGAAAAGAAACTGGAAGCGGTTTGATATTCAAGTTTTTTTTACATGATGTAGCTAGCATTGAATGGAATTAACCCCTGATGTTGAACTAGCCTAATTCTTACTTCCACAACACATTCCAGGATGTATGCAATAGGCATGCCCCTTTAAAAAAATGCAGGATTAAGGGCAGAGAGAACCCTTGGGTTACTAAGGAACTTACAAAAATCATAAGGGAACGAAATGCTATGTGGGCTAAAGCAAAAGGGACTGGTTTGGCAGATGATTGGATGGCTTTTAAACGTCTTCGAAATATGGGTGTGGCTATGATCCGTAAATTGAAAGCAGACCACTACCTGAAATTTACTTCACAAAATGTAAATAATCCATCCAAATTTTGTCAAGTAGTGAAAGGTTTGGAGTGCAGAAAAGATACACAGCTTCCCAAACAATTGTTGGTCGACACACGGATAGTAACTGAGAGAACCTCCATTCTGAAAGCCTTGAACCAGCATTTTTTAGATGCAGGCAGTTTATTTGAAAAGGTCAAAGGTATAATTGAGCCACCTATAAATTTACCTGAATCCCCTGGCCCTGATGAACTAGACCCCGCCTCCTACACCTAGCCGCAGACATCATTGCTCCCCCTTAACATGTATTTTTATCCTTACGCTTGATGTTAAGGAAATCCCCAAGTTATGGAAATCTGCTTTTGTACCGCATCGCCTAAAAGGTGGAGATCCCTCGCTACTTGACAGCTATCGACCCATATCAAAATTGTCTGTACTGTCAAAGGCACTGGAGTCCTTAGTTAGTAGGCAGCTAAAGAACTACTTCCAAGAAAACAACATCTTAAATGGAATGCAATCAGGTTTTAGGTCTGACCACAGCACTGTTTCAGCCACGTTGAAGGTTTTAAATGACATCCACTATGCTCTTGATAAGAAGTTACATTGTGTGTCTGTTTTGTTGATTTGTCGAAGGCTTTTGACACCGTGGACCATGCTGTGTTAGTGCAAAGGTTAAAATGTTGTGGAATTAATGGTCAGGCTCTAGATTGGTTTATAAATTACCTATCAAATCATACACAATGTGTAAAGGCAGATGGTTGTAAATCTGAGTCCATAGAGGTGTGCTCAGGTGTTCCTCAAGGTTCTATTTTGGGCCCACTGTTGTTCATTTGAAACATTGAAACAGTGGATGTTCATTTTTATGCAGATGATACTGTACTTTATTCAAGTGGTAGTAGTTTATCTTTAGCTTTTGAAAATGCCCAAAGAGCATTTAACATCACACAAAATAATCTGTTTGATTTAAAGCTGATTCTAAATACGGGTAAAACAAAATGCATGGTATTTTCAAATGCCAGGCATGTTACAAATCATGTCTTTGCTACATTGGCTGGACATACTATGGAGCAAGTTAAAGTGTATAAATATGTGGGTGTGTGGGTTTATGATAAGCTGAGCTTCACTGTGCATGTAGAGAACTTGATAAGGAAGCTCAAGCTGTAAATAGGATTTTATTACCGGCATTGTTTTTCTATTGAGGCCAGGAAGGAGCTGGTACGGTGTACATTACTGTCGGTTTTAGATTTTAGTGATGTTATATATATGCAGGCCTCAGCCACTACCCTCAGAGCACTTGATTCAGTGTATCATGCAGCCCTCAGGTTCATTACAAATCAGAAACGTCTAACACACCATTGTGATCTCTACAGCGCTGTTGGCTGGTCGTCATTGACCTTGCTTAAACGCTGGATTTATAAGGCCATATTGGGTAAAATGCCATTTTATCTCTATTATTTTTTTAGTCAGGTCAGTAAATAAATTACGGTCCCATTCTGATTTGCTTCTAACAGTACCAAAAATTAGAACAGGTCATGGTAGAAATTGTTTTAGTTACTTAGCATCGTGGTCCTGGAATTCTCTCCTGAACATTTTAAAATGTGATGATATAGTTTAGTTGGTGGAGTTTAAACACTTGATCGATGTATATATCATAGAAGAGTGTATTTGTTTTTAGGCCAGCTGTTTTTAGTCAAGATGTTTGTGTTTTTTCAATGTAATATGTAATTGTTGTACTGTATGTGTGTTTATAGTTTTGTTTAATGTTGTGTTAGTTTATGTAAGATGTTTTGTCTGAAACGTTGTTCCCTCTGCTGCTATGGGACCAGGTCTCTGTTGGAAAAGAGATATTATCTCAATGAGAAAAAACCTGTATAAATAAAGGTAAAACAAAATGTTTGGTAGGAGACCAGCGATAAGCTGGTGTTTGCGTCGTCAATTCAAACGTATGTTCTCAGAATGTTCTGCAGGTGGTCCACCTATTTGCTCACCCGCTCGTCCTTCTTTTGTATACATGCCGTAACTTTGTTGGGATCCGGTCTGCACAACCAATATGTTTAACCTCTCCTGCCAATTCAGTCACAGTATCCTCTAGAGGTCGACCGATTATGATTTTTCAACGCCGATACCGATGCTGATTATTGGAGGACCAAAAAAGATAATATCGATTTATTTTATTTTATTTTATTTGTAATAATGACAATTACAACAATACTGAATGAACACTTATTTTAACTTAATATAATACATCAATAAAATCAATTTAGCATCAAGTAAATAATGAAACATGTTCAATTTGGTTTAAATAATGCAAAAACAACAAAGTGTTGAAGAAGAAAGTAAAAGTGCAATATGTGCTATGTAAGAAAGCTAACGTTTCTGTTCCTTGCTCAGAACATGAAAACATATGAAAGCTGGTGGTTCCTTTTAACATGAGTCTTCAATATTCCCAGGTAAGACATTTTAGGTTGTAGTTATTATAGGAAATATAGGACTATTTCCCTCTATACCATTTGTATTTCATTAACCTTTGACTATTTGATGTTCTTATAGGCACTTTAGTATTGCCAGTGTAACAGTATAGCTTCCGTCCCTCTAGTTAGCTCGCGCTAACAAGCTAGCCATTTCACATCGGTTACACCAGCCTCATCTCGGGACTTGATTGGCTTGAAGTCATAAACCGCGCAATGCTTGACGCGCAACGAAGAGCTGCTGGCAAAACGCACGAAAGTGCTGTTTGAATGAATGTTTACGCGCCTGCTTCTGCCTACCACCGCTCAGTCAGATGCTTGTATGCTCAGTCAGATTATATGCAACGCAGGACACGCTAGATAATATCTAGTAATATCGTCAACCATGTGTAGTTAACTAGTGATTATGATTGATTGTTTTTTATAAGATAAGTGTAATGCTAGCTAGCAACTTACCTTGGCTTACTGCATTTGCGTAACAGTGAAGTGCTACGAGAGAGGCAGGTCGTTATTGTGTTGGACAAGTTAACTGTAAGGTTGCAAGATTGGTTCACCCGAGCTGACAAGGTGAAAATCTGTCGTTCTGCCTCTGAACAACGCAGTTAACCCACCGTTCCTAGGCCGTCATTGAAAATAAGAATGTGTTTTTAATTGACTTGTTAAATAAAGGTATATTTTTTCCCCCCGCTTTTTTTTTGTTAAACCGGCAAATCGGCGCCCAAAAATACCTAATTAATCGGCCATTCCGATTAATCGGTCGACCTCTAGTATCCTCCCCAGTCTCTCTAACGGTGTTAGTGTCAGCAAATTTGCCAGGGATCTGTGGTGCTATTTCTTTTGGAAGGTAGGCTCGGTGTATTACATACTGATCATAAGGCTGTAAGCCTGTTTACCTCTGCCAATCTTTCATACTCCAAGTACCCTAGTAGAGAGTTAACCACATGGGGCGCCTCCTTACAAATATCCTTTACATCCCCAAGACTCAATGGTTGATGCATGAAACTTCTACATGAAACTCAGAGGGTTCAACCTAGAACCAAAATTATTCTACCTTGAACCAATAAGGGTTCTTCAAAGGGTTCCATAGGGACAGCTGAACAACCTTAGATGGCACCTTTTTTTTCTAAGAGTGTATGTTCCTCAAAATAATAGTCTCCTATTATTGAGAGGACGTGTGGGCTAATCCCATGGCCAGCTTTAGGTCCGGCACCAGACACAAGGGCAGTTGTTGCATCCGACACTGGACCATACTTTGCTTTGACTGCTGATAAGTCAGGATAGTGGACAGGCGGGGCACTGAGAAGATTTGCTTTCTCTGCTGGCTGCAGAGCATGTCTCTGTAACGGCAGATTTCCTCCTCTTCGTCTGACCACGCAGCGTGGTGAGTGTCCATATTGTTTATTATAAAACATAAACTGAACACTAAGAACTACAAAACAACAAATGTGTGTCACGCCTTGGTCTTAGTATTTTGTGTTTTCTTTATTATTTGGTCAGGCCAGGGTGAGTCGAAAAAAAAGACACGCTGGCTAAAGCGGAGAGGCGCTGGTATAAACAGGCAGCGACAGCTGGAGCAGCAAAAGGAGGATGAATTTTTTGGAGAATTGGACATGGGAGGAGGAATTAGACGGAAAAGGACCCTGGGCTCAGCCTGGAGAATATCGCCGTCCCAAGGAAGAAATAGAGGCGGCTAAAGCGGAGAGGCGCTGGTATGAGGAGGCAGCACGGCGACGAGGTTGGAAGCCCGTAAAGCAGCCCAAAAAAATTATTGGGGGGGGTTTAAAGGGAGTATGGCTATGCCAGGTAAGAGACCTGCGCAAACTCCCTGTGCTTACCGGTGGGCTAGAGAGACCGGGCAGGCACCGTGTTATGCTATGGAGCGCACAGTGTTTCCAGTGCGGGTGCATAGCCCGGTGCGCACATACCAGCCCTTCCTATTGGCCGGGCTAGAGTGGGCATCGAGCCAGGTAAGCTTGGGCAGGCTCGGTGCTCAAGAGCTCCAGTGCGCCTGCACGGTCCGGTCTATCCAGAGCCACCTCCACACACCAGTCCTCAGGTAGCAGCTCCCCGCACCAGGCTTCCTGTGCGTGTCCTCGATCCTGTAGCACCAGTTCCAGCACCATGCACCAGGCCTTCTGTGCGCCTCGCCTGTTCAGCACAGCCAGAGCCTTCCTTCCCTCCTGCGCTGTCGGAGTCTCCCGCCTGTTCAGCGCTATCAGAGCCTTCCTTCTCTACAGCGCTGCCGGAGCCTCCTGCCTGTTCGGAGCAGCCTGAGCTGTCAGTCTGCATGAAGCAGCCAGAGCTGCCAGTCTGCAAGGAGCTGCTAGTCTGCAAGGTGCTGCCAGCCTGCATGGAGCAGTCAGAGCTGTCAGCCTGCATGGAGCAGTCAGAGCTGTCAGCCTGCATGGAGCAGTCAGAGCTGTCAGCCTGCATGGAGCAGTCAGAGCTGTCAGTCTGTATGAAGCAGCCAGAGTTGTCAGTCTGCATGAAGCAGCCGGAGCTGTCAGTCTGCAAGGAGCTGCTAGTCTGCAAGGAGCTGTCAGTCTGCAAGGAGCTGTCAGTCTGCAAGGTGCTGCCAGCCTGCATGGAGCAGTCAGAGCTGTCAGCCTGCATGGAGCAGTCAGAGCTGTCAGCCTGCATGGAGCAGTCAGAGCTGTCAGTCTGTATGAAGCAGCCAGCGCTGTCAGTCTGCATGAAACAGCCAGAGCTGTCAGTCTGCAAGGAGCTGCTAGTCTGCAAGGAGCTGTCAGTCTGCAAGGTGCTGCCAGCCTGCATGGAGCAGTCAGAGCTGCCAGCCTGCATGGAGCAGTCAGAGCTGTCAGCCTGCATGGAGCAGCCAGAGCTGTCAGTCTGCATGAAGCAGCCAGAGCTGTCAGTCTGTAAGAAGCAGCCAGAGCTGTCAGTCTGCATGAAGCAGCCAGAGCTGTCAGTCTGTAAGAAGCAGCCAGAGCTGTCAGTCTGCATAGAGCAGCTAGATCCGCCAGTCAGCCATGATCTTCTAGATCTGCCAGACAACCAGTCTCTTCCAGATCTGCCAGTCAACCAGTCTCTTCCAGATCTGCCAGTCAACCCGTCTCTTCCAGATCTGCCAGTCAACCAGTCTCTTCCAGATCTGCCAGTCAACCAGAATCTTCCAGATATGCTAGTCAACCAGAATCTTCCAGTTCCACCAGCCAGCCAGGATCTACCGTAGCCTACTACCTGCCTGAGCTTCATCTCAGTACTGGGCTTCCTCTCAGTACTGGGCTTTCTCTCAGTACTGGGCTACCCCTCAGTTCCGGGCTGCCCCTCAGTTCCGGGCTGCCCCTCAGTCCCGAGCTGCCCCTCAGTCCCGAGCTGCCCCTCAGTCCCGAGCTGCCCCTCCGTCCCGAGATGCCCCTCCGTCCCGAGATGCCCCTCAGTCACGAGCTGCTCCTCAGTTCTGTGGGGTTCTGGGTGAGGACTATTAGGCCATGGTCGGCGGCGAGGGTGGATTATCCCAGGACGCGAAGGGGAGGAACTAGGACATTAATGGAGTGGGGTCCACGTCCCGAGCCGGAACCGCCACCATGGACAGACGCCCACCCGGACCCTCCCTATGGTTTTGAGGTGCGTCCGGGAGTCCGCACCTTAGGGGGGGGTTCTGTCACGCCTTGGTCTTAGTATTCTGTGTTTTCTTTATTATTTGGTCAGGCCAGGGTGTGACATGGGTTTATGTTGTTGTATTTTGTATTGGGGTTTTTGTATTATTGGGATTACGGCTGAGTAGGGGTGTTGTATGGGCTTGGCTGCCTGAGGCGGTTCTCAATCAGAGTCAGGTGATTCTTGTTGTCTCTGATGGGGAACCGTATTTAGGTAGCCTGGGTTTCGCTTTGGATTTGGTGGGTGATTGTTCCTGTCTCTGTGTAGTTTCACCAGATAGGCTGTAATTAGGTTTCACGTTCCGTTTGCTGTTTTGTATTTTGTATCGTTATTTCATGTGTCACTTTTCCTATTAAAGTCATGAGTAACCACTACGCTGCATTTCGGTCCGACTCTCTTTCCACAAACGAAGAACGCCGTTACAATGTGACCGTGAACGAAAACCAAACCGAAACAGTCCCGTGTGGTGACAAACACAGACACGGAAACAAACACCCACAAACCAACAGTGAAACCCAGGCTACCTAAATATGGTTCTCAATCAGGGACAACGATAAACAGCTGCCTCTGATTGAGAATCATATCAGGCCAAACACAGAATTAGAAAAAACATAGAAACACAAACATAGACTGCCCACCCCAACTCATGCCCTGACCATACTAAATATAGACAAAACAAAGGAAATAAAGGTCAGAACGTGACAGTCTCCCCTCTTCAATCGCATTCCACTTAACCTGCGTAATGTCCTCCAACTCCTTCATCAACGTTTTAGCCTCTTTCACTATCTCCTAACGCTATGTGTGTTTTCCAGTTTTGTTTTAGTTTTTTAAACTCTTGGGTGAGGTGTATTTTTTAAATTGAGGAATGTAACAATTTACATAACAGAATAGGAGCTAATTGTTACTGCATGTTTTAGACTCTGGAACATAACATCCCACAATCACCTCTTTTAACATGTCCTCTGAGGTGTCCTCTACTGTCTCTGGAAACGTCGGAAACTTTATACACACTTTTAAACTCCTCTTCTGCTTGCTCACACAATTGCTTCACTGTTTGTGCCCACCGGTCGATGGATTGGGAGGCAGGAAGAGCCATTTCACCACAAAGCTCTCTGTCCTTGCCTCCACCTACAGTATAATACAATACCAATATACTAGATGAGTCCAACACATTTCTATACATAGTGCACTCTTTTTGACCAGATCCCTATGGGCACTGGTCAAAAGTAGTGCACTATATAGGGAATAGGATGCCATTTGTGACACAGTCAGCATATATCTCTACACTATGCCTGCCTGCCCTGCAGCCCTCTTCCCTTCCTATTTAACTGGCCTTTGATGTTAGTGGAGAATTGATACTGCATGACTGGGCTTATGGCCACGATGAAGAGAACCATGAAGAGGGATTCAACTGATGGCTCTGTACAGCAGGCAGTTACTGTAGGCCTACAGTGTGCACTAACCACTCCAGCTGATACAAGCGTAAATGGAACGTTCCACTGAATGCACTTTGTATGACGCATGTTGTGTAAAGGGAATAATTACTCTTCTCATACATAAAGAGCTTTAACCTAACACTGCTTTCTATCTATATAAAAACAATATATTCATACTAAGTGAATATAGTGATATAAAACTATAATATAAAGGAGTCATTTACAATCTCTCAGCTTTTCTACCTCACTTTATCCTGTAGAAAGGCTCACAATTGTCTCCCGGGAGGAGAAAACAAAACACAGTTGTTGATAATCAAAATACAGCTTATCACCCTCTTCTCCTCATCCTTTTGCATTTCACAGCTCTAGAGGACATATACACACAGTGCCGGTGATGGGTGGAGATTACTCTTCTCTCTGATAGATATGACCTGGTTTTGTTTTGTCAGAGAAACTCTGAGGTTTTGTCATTGTACAGGGAGATCTCAGAGGTGACTGAAGGTCCTGAGGTTTTGTCATTGTACAGGGAGATCTCAGAGGTGACTGAAGGTCCTGAGGTTTTGTCATTGTACAGGGAGATCTCAGAGGTGACTGAAGGTCCTGAGGTTTTGTCATTGTACAGGGAGATCTCAGAGGTGACTGAAGGTCCTGAGGTTTTGTCATTGTACAGGGAGATCTCAGAGGTGACTGAAGGTCCTGAGGTTTTGTCATTGTACAGGGAGATCTCAGAGGTGACTGAAGGTCCTGAGGTTTTGTCATTGTACAGGGAGATCTCAGAGGTGACTGAAGGTCCTGAGGTTTTGTCATTGTACAGGGAGATCTCAGAGGTGACTGAAGGTCCTGAGGTATTGTCATTGTACAGGGAGATCTCAGAGGTGACTGAAGGTCCTGAGGTATTGTCATTGTACAGGGAGATCTCAGAGGTGACTGAAGGTCCTGAGGTTTTGTCATTGTACAGGGAGATCTCAGAGGTGACTGAAGGTCCTGAGGTATTGTCATTGTACAGGGAGATCTCAGAGGTGACTGTGAAGGTCCTGACTGCCATGTCACATGGGCCTGATTGGTCTGACCTAATTTAGCCGTTGATATGGAAGAGGCTGGAGCTGAATAGTGTAACGACTTGGTTTTGAAGAGGTTTTTCCTCAGTTCTTCTTTCCTCATGTCTTCTCTCCTCACCTCCTCAAAATGCATTGGAGAAGAAGGTACGGAGGGGGAGGCATTGGACCTTTCCCTACAATCCCTAGAATCACGTACAGCCTTGAGTTAGAGCTCATGAGTACTTCACTCTGCCATGGAGAAACCTCCCTCTGCCTCTGAAGCTTTTCTACTTCCTCACTGTTGTCCTTGCTCTAGGTTGGAGGAGGGAACTTTTTTTTAAATTTTATTTTCTCACCGGACAGAATGTATTTCTGGAACCCCTTTTATCCTCCTTTCTCCTCCTTACCCTTATACAAGAGGCTCACTGCACTCTGAGATTATTTTTGCAGACCGACCAGGGGATGTTGAACATTCTGTGGCCAACACCCTGGAACAGGAAGCCACAGTTTCCATGAACGTCTGTTAGATGGAAGCAGATAGCACCAAGGGAAACAATATTTTGTCTGGAGCTGGTTGGCCTGGCCAATTAGGCTCCGATCACTGTATGATTTAGAGCTTCCTCTCTCTCTGTATCTCAGTATCTTGGTGTGTGTGTGTGTGCTTGTTTGTGTGTTTCAGGCTAATTTTGAGCTTTGATTAAAGACTCTGAGCTCAGAACTCTGAGACGGAACTGCCATGGAGCCACTCTACTCTTATCTGATGGTAGACTAGGACTCTTAGTACTACAGTAGTACTCCGAGTACTACCTTGGACTCCCAGTACTATAGTAGTACTCCTAGTATTGCCTGTGACTCCTAGTACTACAGTAGTACTCCTAGTATTGCCTAGGACTCCTAGTACTCCTAGTACTGCCTAGGACTCCTAGTACTACAGTACTCCTACCTGTCATCAACCAGACCACCAATTATTACATACACTGGTAATACCATAGGAATAGACCGCTATTTATATGGGTCATTCTGTATTTGAAGTGTTTACTTCATACTAGAGGTTGACCGATTATGATTTCTCAACGCTGATACCAATACCGATTATTGGAGGACCAAAAAAGCCGATACCGATTAATCGGACAATTTTTAAAAATGTATTTATTTGTAATAATGACAATTACAACAATACTGAATGAACACTTATTTTAACTTAATATAATACATCAATGAAATCAGTTTAGCCTCAAGTAAATAATGAAACATGTTCCATTTGGTTTAAATAATGCAAAAACAAAGTGTTGGAGAAGAAAGTAAAAGTGCAACATGTGCTATGTAAGAAAGCTAACGTTTCAGTTCCTTGCTCAGAACATGAGAACATAAGAAAGCTGCTGGTTCCTTTTAACATGTCTTCAATATTCCCAGGTAAGACGTTTTAGGTTGTAGTTATTGTAGGACGATTTCCCTCTATACCATTTGTATTTCATTAACTTTTGACTATTGGATGTTATTATAGGCACTTTAGCATTGCCAGTGTAACAGTATAGCTTCCGTCCCTCTCCTCGCTCCTCCCTGGGCTCGAACCAGCAACACAATGACAACAGCCACCATCGAAGCAGCTTCTGCCTACCACCGCTCAGTCAGATACTTAGATACTTGTATGCTTGTATGCTCAGTCAGATTATATGCAACGCAGGACACGCTAGATAATATCTAGTAATATCATCAAACATGTGTAGTTAACTAGTGATTATGATTGATTGTTTTTTATAATATATGTTTAATGCTAGCTAGCAACTTACCTTGGCTTACTGCATTCGCGTAACAGGCAGTCTCCTTGTGGAGTGCAACGAGAGAGAGGCAGGTCGTTATTGCTTTGGACTAGTTAACTGTAAGGTTGCAAGACAGGATCCCCCGAGCTGACAAGGTGAAAATCTGTCGTTCTGCCCCTGAACAAGGCAGTTAACCCACTGTTCCTAGGCCGTCATTGAAATTAAGAATGTGTTCTTAACTGACTTGCCTAGTTAAATAAAGGTATAAAAATAAAAACATCTGCGCCCAAAAATACAGATTTCCGATTGTTATGAAAACTTGAAATCGGCCCTAATTAATCGGCCATTCCGATTAATCGGTCGACCTCTACTTCATGCCCGTAATTTACTTTGCTTTTATGATGACTGACAACTTTACAGGATGCACTAGTAGCTGTAAACCATTGTCTGAGTCACAGAGGAAATGGCATGCTAAGTCAATTCCAATGTGAGAATCCAAACCCACGCAGTTGACAAGTTCTAACTTTCTCTCAAGTGTGACAGGATTATAAAGACATTATCAAGCCACTTAGGTGTTATATTAGATTTTCTTTGATATCCTCTGCTTTTACAGTTTCAGAAGTAAATGCTCAAGTAAATTAATCTCAAGCTTTACTCTGAAGAAGTGAGAATTATGTTCAAGTGGCAGTGTTATTTTGAAAGATCTAAGAGGTCTCTCTCTCAGGAAGGAAAGAGATACTACTAACTGAAGAGACTATATCAATGTTGTGTTGTCAGTGTGTCAATAACTACCACAGCTCTAAGCCAGTCAGGTGTCTATGTGATAAACAAGGCAGAGAACAGTGCACACAAGTCAGCAGCATACTGTACTGCCTGTCCATAGTTCAGATGTGTTCACTGCCTAGTATCCTTTGTCCATTGAGATTTCCTGGTTGCTCCTGGTGGGGAAGTGACATTTGACTATGCCCTACTAACCTCCAGGGTGCTTGTCTTTTGGAAATCAGGGCTCTAAGCTCCACTTCCTCAGAGCAGTCACTCTGGCCATCATTCTGTCACTATGGATACATGACACGATTGGTTTAACAGATTGTGTGCCAGCATAATGCCCATGTATAGACTGCCACATTCACACACATGCGGGGAGATACTAAGTGGAGTTTTGGGTTGTTCCCCCCCTCATTCCTCTCATTACCCCTTCCTGATGTACTGAACTACAGTCGGTCTAATTGGTCATTAGATTGCAGTGACATGCCAGAGAGTGTACAATTAAGTCACAGTTAGAAGAAGTAGAAATCTCTCCATATTTGTCTCTCTATGGCGGCTTTCCAAATGGCACCCTTTTTCCAATATAGTGCACTACCTTTGACTGGAGCCCTATGGGGTGCCTATTTATTATAGTAATATATGCCATTTAACAGACACTTTTATCCAAAGCAACTTACAGCCATGCATGCATACATGTTATGTATGGGTGGCCCCAGCAGAAATCGTTGCAAGTGCCATCCTCTTCTGACAGCCACACCGAAGCTTGTCCAGTCATTTATTTATTTATTTGGAAACCCATTAGCTTTTGCAGAAAACGCAGCTGCTCTTCCTGGGGTCCATAGAAAACACAAAACATGACAAGTAACAAACAGTACAACAACAAAATAATACAAACATTGCAACAAAAAATGACATCTGTGTGTCCCCTTACAGTCCCACCGTACCATGAGCTGTTGTTTAAAGGTAATGTTACTGTTTGCTTGAGCAAATGGAGATGGAAGGGAGTTCCATGAGATGTTGTTTAAAGGTAATGTTACTGTTTGCTTGAGCAAATGGAGATGGAAGGGAGTTCCATGAGATGTTGTTTAAAGGTAATGTTACTGTTTGCTTGAGCAAATGGAGATGGAAGGGAGTTCCATGAGATGTTGTTTAAAGGTAATGTTACTGTTTGCTTGAGCAAATGGAGATGGAAGGGAGTTCCATGAGATGTTGTTTAAAGGTAATGTTACTGTTTGCTTGAGCAAATGGAGATGGAAGGAGTTCCATGAGATGTTGTTTAAAGGTAATGTTACTGTTTGCTTGAGCAAATGGAGATGGAAGGGAGTTCCATGAGATGTTGTTTAAAGGTAATGTTACTGTTTGCTTGAGCAAATGGAGATGGAAGGGAGTTCCATGAGATGTTGTTTAAAGGTAATGTTACTGTTTGCTTGAGCAAATGGAGATGGAAGGGAGTTCCATGAGATGTTGTTTAAAGGTAATGTTACTGTTTGCTTGAGCAAATGGAGATGGAAGGGAGTTCCATGAGATGTTGTTTAAAGGTAATGTTACTGTTTGCTTGAGCAAATGGAGATGGAAGGGAGTTCCATGCGTTCATGGCTCTGTATAATACTCTGCATTACCGTGAATTTGTTTTGGACTTGGGGACTGTGAAGAGACACCTGGTGGCATGTATTGTGTTGTATGTACAGTGCATTCAGAAAGTATTCAGGCCCCTTTACATTTACATTTTACATTTAAGTCATTTAGCAGACGCTCTTATCCAGAGCGACTTACAAATTGGTGCATTCACCTTATGACATCCAGTGGAACAGTCACTTTACAATAGTGCATCTAAATCTTTTAAGGGGGGGGGGGGATTACTTTATCCTATCCTAGGTATTCCTTAAAGAGGTGGGGTTTCAGGTGTCTCCGGAAGGTGGTGATTGACTCCGCTGTCCTGGCGTCGTGAGGGAGTTTGTTCCACCATTGGGGAGCCAGAGCAGCGAACAGTTTTGACTGGGCTGAGCGGGAACTGTACTTCCTCAGTGGTAGGGAGGCGAGCAGGCCAGAGGTGGATGAACGCAGTGCCCTTGTTTGGGTGTAGGGCCTGATCAGAGCCTGGAGGTACTGAGGTGCCGTTCCCCTCACAGCTCCGTAGGCAAGCACCATGGTCTTGTAGCGGATGCGAGCTTCAACTGGAAGCCAGTGGAGAGAGCGGAGGAGCGGGGTGACGTGAGAGAACTTGGGAAGGTTGAACACCAGACGGGCTGCGGCGTTCTGGATGAGTTGTAGGGGTTTAATGGCACAGGCAGGGAGCCCAGCCAACAGCGAGTTGCAGTAATCCAGACGGGAGATGACAAGTGCCTGGATTAGGACCTGCGCCGCTTCCTGTGTGAGGCAGGGTCGTACTCTGCGGATGTTGTAGAGCATGAACCTACAGGAACGGGCTACCGCCTTGATGTTAGTTGAGAACGACAGGGTGTTGTCCAGGATCACGCCAAGGTTCTTAGCGCTCTGGGAGGAGGACACAATGGAGTTGTCAACCGTGATGGCGAACCTTTACTTTTTCCCCAAAATGTTATGATACAGCCTTATTCTAAAATTTATTAAATTATAGTTTTCCCTCATCAATCTACACACAATAACCCATAATGACAAAGCAGAAACAGTTTATTTGAAATGTTTGCAAATGTATTATATATATATATATATATATATATATATATATATATATATATATATATATATAAAAGTATTTACATAAGACCCTTCGATATCAGACTCAAAATTGAGCTCAGGGGCATCCTGTTTCCATTGATCATCCTTGAGATGTTTCTACAACTTGGTGAATTCAATTGATTGGAGATGATTTGGAAAGGCACACATCTGTATATATAAGGTCCCACAGTTGACAGTGCATTTCATAGCAAAAACCTTGAGGTTGAAGGAATTGTCCGTAGAGCTCCGAGACAGGATTGTGTTGAGGTACAGATCTGGGGAAGGGTACCAACAAATATCTGAAGCATTAATGGTCCCCAAGAATACAGTGGCTTTCATCATTCTTAAATGGAAGATGTTTGGAACCATCAATACTCTTCCTAGAGCTGGCCAAACTGGCCAAACTGAGCAATCGAGGGAGAAGGGCCTTGGTCAGGAAGGTGACCAAGAACCCAATAGTCCAAAGCTCCAGAGTGTCTCTGTGGAGATGAGAGAACCTTCCAGAAGGAAGGTCCTCAGTAAAAGGCACATGACAGCCCGCTTTCTCCAGCCCGCCTTCTCCAACCCGCCTTCTCCAGAGTGCTCAGGACCTCAGACTGGGGCGAAGGCTCACATTCCAACAGAACAACGACCCTGTTGGAAGGTGAATGCTAGAGGCGTCACTACAGAACCTGGTTCGATTCTAGGCTGCATCACAACCGGCCGTGATTGGGAGTCCCTTAGGGCGGCGCACATTTGTCCCAGCGTCGTCCGGGTTAGGGTTTGGCTGGGGTAGGCCGTCATTGTAAATAATAATTTGTTCTTAACTGACTCGCCTAGTTGAATGAAGGTTAAATAAAAATAAAATAAAATGAAAAAATGAATGAAAAAATCACACAGCCAAGACAACGAAGGAGTCGCTTCGGTACAAGTCAGGATGGGGAGCAGCGATGCTCCCCATCCAACCTGACAGAATTTGAGAGGTTCTGTAGAGAAGAATGGGAGAAACTCTAAAATATAGGTGTGCCAATCTTGTAGCATCATACCCAAGAACACTCAAGACTGTAATTGCTTCCAAAGGTTCTTCAAGAAAGTACTCAGCAAAGGGTCTGAATACTTATGTAAATGTGATAATTCAGTTTTTAATTTGTAATACATTTGCGAAGACTGAGCTGAATGTTATTGAATTATGCAGACAATCTGGAATTTTCATCACAGTAATATTTATCATAAAAAGTAGAATAGAAGCAGTTAATCTCTCTTCAACCCTCAACCAGGAAAGGCTGGCATGCATGCTGTTGAAGTTAGTTCTGTATGGCATGCTGCTTTTTCTGAGCCAGTTGCAGCTTTGCTAGATCTTTCTTTGCTGCACTTGACCATATTACTGGACAGTAATCAAGATTGGACAAGAACAGAGCCTGAACAACTAGAACATTAGATTTTTGGGTCGAAAATGCAGATAATCTTTTTATAACAGACATACATCTCCCCATCTTCACAACAACATTGTCAATATGACTTGACCATGATAATTGACCATCCGATGTAATACAGTACCTAGTTGTTTAGCTTCCTCATCGTGCTCAAAGGTCAGACTCTTAATGCCCAACTCCAGATGAGGTTTTAGGTCTTAGAGAATGCTTTGAAACAAATGCATTGTTTTTAGTTTTATTTCAGAACAATGTATTATTAATCACCCATTCTGATACTGACTAACTCCTTATTTTGAGTTTCAGTGAGCATGTTGAGTGTGGAATCATCCACATACATAATCATTCTAGCTTTGTGTAAGACCAGTGGCGAATCATTTGTAAAAATAGAGAAGATTAACGGCCCAAGCCAACTGCCCTAAGGGACACCACATTATACATATCTGAGGTTAGAGAAGCTTCCATTGAACAATTAAGTCTACAACCCTACAACTCTGTCATTGCTAGAGAACATTTGGATGATCAAGAAGAAAATTGGGAGAATCTTTTTGGTAAAAACTCAACTCGTCGTGTTTGGAGGACAAAGAATGCTGAGTTGCATCCAAAGAACACCATACCTACTGTGAAGCATGGGGGTGGAAACATCATGCTTTGGGTCTGTTTTTCTGCAAAGGGACCAGGACGACTGATCCGTGTAAAGGAAAGAATGAATGGGGCCATGTATCGTGAGATTTTGAGTGAAAACCTCCTTCCATCAGCAAGGGCATTGAAGATGAAACATGGCTGGGTCTTTCAGCATGATAATGATCCCAAACACACCGCCCGGGCAACGAAGGAGTGGCTTCGTAAGAAGCATTTCAAGGTCCTGGAGTGGCCTAGCCAGTCTCCAGATGGAGAAATGGAGGAATGGAGGAATGGGCCAAAATACCAGCAACAGTGTGTGAAAACCTTGTGAAGACTTACAGAAAACGTTTGACCTCTGTCATTGCCAACAAAGGTATATAACAAAGTATTGAGAAACTTTTGTTATTGACCAATTACTTATTTTCCACCATAATTTGTATATAAATTCATTAAAAATCCTACAATGTGATTTTCTGGATGTTTTTTTCTCATTTTGTCTGGGCTCCAACTGTTCTCAAAGTACATTTCTTAACAGGTGGATGCTTGTCAAATATTTGCATGAATAGTTTGTAAATTATTTCCAGTGCTGCATCTGGATTCACTTCCTTAGTTCATCCTTGGTCCTGACAGAGTACTTATTTAGCTGTTAGTGATCTAATTGATGATTATATACTGTGAAGATATTATATTGGTTATATAGAAGTCAGTGTTATCTCCATTTTTAAGTTAATCCTGGACATTTTGGGAGTTTTGCTTAAATTCATCAAAAAAGTTAACTTATAACAGTGAACCTTTTTTTTGTGGGATACACATAAGGCAATTCTAGGTCTTGTGGCATCTTTTGGTTAAACTATCCCCAATTCAATGGAATTGCAACCCTCTGCATGCACAGAACATTTTTCCATTACATGTGCAGTGCACTCTTCCGTCACATGTACAGCTGATTCTCAAGATCTTGTACACAAATGAGATGCTATTGAGCCCACACTACCACACTGTCTGAGCCAAGGACTACATGCTTTCTGGTAAGTTTTGATTACAATACTTGGTGCGGTGAATATATTTTATATGACATACATATTTTTTTTGTTAACTAGTAAATAGTAGCCTACAGCAAAGTGTGTTTAAATAATTTCTAACTTGTTAACAATTTCTGCTTGTTCGTTTTTGCTACCATGTGGGTTTTAGCTTGCTTGAGCCTGCTAACTGAGGAGTGTTAATTCACCTGTTTCCATACGTTTAATTTTAAAACATTTATTTTACAAAATAGTTATTTAATCTAACTGCTAAACTATTTATATGTACATGGAATTGTATTTGTTTTTTTTAAACTCATTTTTCTCTAATCTGTACAGGAAAATGCCACCGGCACTATCTGATGTGTGGAGACATTTCACTGCAGCTAATGTAGAAGGAAACGCTTTGTACATTTGCAAATACTGTGCCAAATCATATGTGAAGAATCATCTGGCCAAGTGCATAAAGTTCCCTCAGCACTCACAGCAAGCAACCTCTCCCTCTAGTTCTATTTGAGGTGAAAATTATCAATCAGACACGTTATCAATAGCAACAGCTCATGATCCTCCTGGAATCAGAAGTTTTTTTTTTACTAAATGGAGGAATGCAGTCAGAAAAATGCTGATGAATGTTTTGCTTGAGCTGTGTTTGCAACTAATTCACCTGATGTTCACAGGCAATGTGTATGTGAAGAGACTTCTGAATGTTCTTCGCCCAGCAAACACCCCTCCAACCAGACATGCTTTATCCACTCATTTTCTGGATGCAGAGTTCAACAGAGTCTGAGTGAAAGTCAAGCAAATCATAGAGGAAGCAGAATGTATTGCAATCATCTCTGATGGGTGGTTGAATGTTTGAATAATTAACTACATCATCTCCACCCCTCAGCCACTACTCTACAAGAGCACAGACACAAGGGACAACAGACACACCGGTCTCTACATTGCAGATGAGCTGAAGGCAGTCATCAATGACCTTGGACCACAGAAGGTATTTGCACTGGTGACAGACAATGCTGCGAACATGAAGGCTGCTTGGTCTAAAGTGGAGGAGGCCTACCCTCACATCACACCCATTGGCTGTGCTGCTCATGCATGGAATCTCAAGGACATCATGGCACTGAAAACAGTGGATACACTCTACAAGAGAGCCAAGGAAATGGTTAGGTATGTGAAGCGTCATCAAGTTATAGCAGCAATCTTCCTCACCAAGCAAGGTGAGAATAATAAGATCACCACATTGAAGCTGCCCAGCAAAACCCGTTGTCATCATGTTTGACAGTCTCCTGAAGGTGAAGGAGTCTCTCCAAGAAATGGCCATATCACAGTCTGCCGATATGGACAGCCCCATCAAGAGGATCCTCCTGGATGATGTATTTTGGGAGAGAGTGGTAAGCAGCCTGAAACTCCTGAAACCTATAGCAGTAGCCATTGCACGGATTGAGGCAGACAATGCCATCCTGTCTGATGGTCAGATTCGGCTTGCAGATGTAAGCGAATAAATCCGTACTGCCCTGCCTATTTCACTGTTGCTTCAAGCAGAGGAAACTGACGTTCTGAAATGCATCAAAAGCGTGAAGACTTTTGCCTGAAGCCCATACACACCCCAGCATACATGTTGGACCCCAAGTATGCTGGTAAGAGCATCCTGTCTGGTGCAGAGATCAACAAGCCTGTGGTGTCATCACAACTGTGTCTCGTCACCTTGGCCTGGATGAGGGCAAGGTTCTTGGCAGTCTGGCGAAGTTCACTTCCAAGGAGGGGTTTGGAATGGAGATGCAATATGGCAGTCGTGCCGACATATCTCATCAGCCACCTGGTTGAAGGGACTTTGTGGATCTGATACTCTTTCCATTGTTGCCTCCATCATCCTCCAAATCCCACCAATATAAGCCAACTCAGAGCGCAACTGGTCCTTGTTTGGGAACACACATACCCACTAAAGCATGCAACCGGCTGACCAATACAAGGGTTGAAAAATTGATGGCCATCCGGGCAAATTTGAGGCATTTTCAGCCTGACAACATCCTCAACGAGGTTGGAAAGTGACAGCGAAGATGAGGCCTCAGAGTCTGATGTTCAAGAGGTGGACATTAAGGAGTTCCAGGCAGAAGACACGGAAGCCTGAAAGGAAGACAACCAAAGCTTTAGTTTCTAGACATAATTTTTACAAATGTATGTTGAAAACGTTTTTGGGAGATGCGATCATTGGGGATCATTCAATATTCCCTTTCTTTAGTGGTTCAGTGAAATCGTTCCATGTGTTAAGGCTCTCGTCGGAATGAGTAGACCAAAGCGCAGCGTGATAAGTGTTCATGATAAATTTATTACTCATTACACTCAAACAAAATAACAAAGAGGCAAAACCGAAACAGTCCTGTCAGGTGCACACTAAACAGAAAACAACTACCCACAAAACGCAAATGAAAAAGGACAACTTATATATGATCCTGAATCAGAGACAACGATAGACAGCTGCCTCTGATTGGGAACCACACCAACATAGAAATAGAGAAACTAGAATGCCCACCCTAGTCACACCCTGGCCTAACCAAAATAGAGAATAAAAACCTCTAGGGCGTGACAGTACCACCCCCCCAAAGGTGCGGACTCTGTCTGCAAAACATGACTCTAAAGGGGAGGGTCCGGGTGGGCATCCCTTCACGGCGGCGGCTCTAGTGCGGGATGTAGACCCCCTTCGCCCGCAGATCCCTCCGCTTTGGTGGCGGCCCTGGTGCATGGACCTTCACTGGAGGAACCATGCCGCAGATCATCGCCGGAGGCTCCGGACTGGGAACCGTCGCTGCAGGCTCCGGACTGGGGACCGTCGCTGGAGGCTCCGGACTGGGGACCGTCACTGGAGGCTTAGTACGTGGCGCCGGAACAGGTCTTACCGGACTGAGGAGACGTATCGGCAGCCTAGTGAGTGGAGCTACCACAACACATCCTGGCACTGTTCTATGACGGCGCATTGGAAGCATAGTGCGCAGAGCCAGTGCAGGACACACTGGACCGTGGAGGCGCACCGAAGGTCTGGAGTGCGGCGCTAACCCAACTCGTCCTGGTTGGATACCCCCTGTAGCCCGGCTAGTGCGGGGAGCTGGAACAGGCCGCACTGGGCTGCGCTGGTGAACCGGGGACACCGTGCGTAGAGCTGGCGCTGGATATCCTGGGCCGAAGAGACACACCGGAGACCAGAAATGCTGAGCCGTCACAATCCGTCCTGGCTGAATGCCCACTCTAGCACGGCCAATGCGGGGAGCTTGCACAGAGCGCACCGGGCTGTGGATGGGCACTGAAGGCATGGTGCGCAGAACCGGATAGCATGGTGCTTGACCGGTCACTTGCTCCCAACGGTAAGCATGAGGAGTTGGCTCAGGTCTGAACCCTGACTCTGCCAATCTCCCCGTGTGCCCCCTCCCCAAAAAATGTTTGGGGCTGCCTCAACTCATTTAATTATAGTTAAATTCGTAACTATATTGTTTTTTTTTTATTTCTATTGGAAGGATTTAATCATTTGCAATTATGTCTACTTATGGTAAAATGTTTATGTTTCTGTCTCCATATGATATGGTAAATATATCTAATGCAAAGAAACATTACATTTAAATGGCATTAATATTAATTTCCATATATTTCCATTAATTCACATATATACCCGTTATTTCCCACCAAATGTCTCCACCTCTGATTATTCCCCAAAATGTGCAACCCTACTTACACTTGTGTTTGATATTTTATGAGCCACACAAGGGCCATGCTTCTGAGCAGTTAGATATGTAGGCCTAAAAACCATAGCTACAAAGCAGCCATCTTTTGCATGTTGCACCAACATTCCATGAACTACGTGAACTGATGATTGTATGCACCAAATGGAAGAAAACAGATCGAAACAGGGAGGGACTACATGAGCTTCATGTCGTCATTTTCATTTTCCATTTAAAGCGATTTCCGTTGCGTGCCCTTATGAACACAACCCAGTAGAATAATTGTTGGACATATTGGGTGTGTTTGTGTTTACTGAGCATTAATTCAGTGTTGTAATAGATCAGACTGTTGGGGTCACAACCCCGCCCAGCTAATGAGGCTGATTAATGTCTTTCCGGGCGGAGCACCACTCTTTCATAGATACACAGACATCAGGAAACGGGCCGAGGCTGGAAAAATACCGCTGGGGCTTTAATTTGTACTGAAAGGGGAGAGACAATTAACCAACCTCTTGTCTTATCACATCGGTTGATGCTGAAATCTAAAATAACAAGCCTCCGGTTATGGAAGCTGTTATTTGAGCTGCTTATGCAACGCAGATGGTGGCTGGCAGGTCAATGGGTGACTCTGAGAGGACGAGGAGGCCATGGTGTCAAAACGACCGTTTTTAGTTGTGCTCTGGGCCCATATTCATACTTTGTCTCAGGGTAGGAGCCCCTGATGGGCAACATTTATTCTAGATCACCACTATCCAAGACGCTTGATCCGCTTTCTCTTCTCTGCAAGGGTGAAAATAGTGTATCTTCAGGTTTTCATGTGGGGAAAATGTTGCTCCGACCTACCTTCGCTGCTATCTCTCTCTCTGTCTCTCTGTCTCTCTGTCTCTCTGTCTCTCTCTCTCTCTCTCTCTCTCTCTCTCTCTCTCTCTCTCTCTCTCTGTCTCTCTGTCTCTCTGTCTCTCTGTCTCTCTGTCTCTCTGTCTCTCTGTCTCTCTCTCTCTCTCTCTCTCTCTCTCTCTCTCTCTCTCTCTCTCTCTCTCTCTCTCTCTCTCTCTCTCTCTCTCTCTCTGTCTCTCTCTCTGTCTCTCTCTCTGTCTCTCTCTCTGTCTCTCTCTCTGTCTCTCTCTCTGTCTCTCTCTCTCTCTCTCTCTCTCTCTCTCTCTGTCTCTCTCCCAGACAGCTTAACCAGATGTCTAAGAACCTGTCAGAGGCAGTTGCTCTCTAGGTCTGACCTCCAAGGCATCTGTCTTCTGCATTTAACCCAACCCCTCTGAATCAGAGGCTACTATCTGTGTGATGTGATGAAATGTCATAGCTATCAGGCTGATGTTTTATCAGGTGCTAAATCCGTTACTACACTATCTTCCTTTACATGCTTCTGATATGTACAGTAGAGTAGTCGTACACAAGATTATAACAGTAGTGCCAAGTAAATCGACTTAACTTTATATGAATTCAATTATTATTACTCTCCCTGACAGGTTTGTATTTGTGTTGTATTTGTGTTGTATATGAGCTATTAAGCAAATGGCAATTTTCTAAAATCTATATTCTTATATTCATTACTTTGTCAGGTTGAAAACAACAACACACATCTTCTCTGATCTAAATAATATTATCTAATGTAGAATCAACTGCCATTTACTAAAGGACACAGTGTGAAATGTCATAATGTAACACAATAATAAAAAAAGTAATTTCACATGACCTCATTCCCTCATAACTTTAGTCTATTTTTGTACATTTTGGGAACTCAGTCCCTCACAACCAGAGATAGTGAATATGTGTGATATGATGTTTCTACTGTGTGATGTCTGTTTACAGTATATCATCCTGTTGTATGAAAGATTCAATATTGGGGTCAACACACTTGATTTTGAGCTACATCTTTCACTTTCTGTGGATGAGACCCAATTTGGCGACCCAGTTTTTGTTAACTGGTGCCTTATTGAATGTGTAAATAACACGCATACAAACAAACTAAAACCAACAATGACAGGAACCATGGTTCCTTCCTCCGCTCGGAGGAGATTTATTTGCAGCTTTAGAAACCAAATCCCATGTCAATCTTCACTCACAGGAGAATAGTTGGATTTTCTAAATGTACCTAGAAGTGACAGTACGGTAATCAGATATTACCTTGCATTTTCCTACTACCTTGCCCTTTTCACTCCTTCCACCCCCATGATGATATAACTTGCTATGTTTTAGTAGAGCTAAGGGCCATTATAATTGTCCTCCGAACAGGAAGTGGAGGTTGGGCTAAAAAAGGGGGGGATGCCTTCATATAGAGAGTGTTATGTCCCACTACAACACACTGTTCTACACTAAATCATCGTTACGATTCAGGCTGAAGCCGTTTCTAATGAATAATAAATTAACTTCCATCTTCTCCAAATGGTGTTCTCACCCTCTCCTCTAGCTCAGTCAGACTCAGGTGATTCATCGAGGAGGTGTGAGGGAGAGGTACCACAGACTCGCACGCAAAGGCCACACAGCACAAGACACAGATAATATATTAAATACACTTCCTCCAGTTAGTCAGTTCCATCATGGTGGAAAAGTAGGAAGATATTTAATTATTGATACGCAAATACAAGTTTTCTTTGTGAAAAATAGATGTGCTCATGAATTCTGTGAATTGCGTTGTGGTGGTAAACATTGAAGTTGTGTATAGATTGAGTTGCTATGGCACAACCTTATTTCTCTGTCCCCTAATCATGTATCAATAAGTTCAATGGGAATCTGTGATATGAATTAGAGGTTATTCCAAGGCCGTTTTGTAAAAAACATTTTGGTGCTGAACTGACAAGGTCAAATATACACTTCATATTGTGGAGGGAGTGTAACTGTAGCTTCAGAATTCCATATGCTCTTTACTCTCCATGAGGTTGTGTTGTTTGTGATGACAGGGGGATGTTAGGATGCATGCGCCCATGTTTCTGTCTAACACTTGTCTGGTAAGAGCCATCCCTCTGGGAGAGGCCATGAACAGAAATGGATTTGACATATTAGTCATTTCTCACAGAGGCTCTTGTCCATAATGACAAGCATAAACTAAGTAGATTTTATTCATTTTATTGTCTTATTCTTGATTTATTCATAGGTTGCACCTCTGTCAGTCGGGCGCGTCATGCCATTGTTATGAACGTTCTCAAACTGCCATAGTGGTGCCCAAAAGTCGTGATAAACCCAGTCATTCTGAACGGAGGCTAATGACGGTTTAGTCCAAATTACATTATAGTGGCCTGGAAATACATTGACATTGCTAAAGTAGGCAAGTATTTAGCAGGAATCAACTTTTCCATAAATATCATGCCGTTAAATGTACTTAAAGCTGCAATATATAGATATCGCTTCGCCATTTCCTGGTTGCTAAAACAAACAAGCACGTTTGTGACCATACAAGCAAGTATAATGTGGAGAATCAATGTACCATCTAAACTGCTGCGAAACATATTTACCATATTTTAATTAATTTTACCAGGCAAGTCAGTTAAGAACACATTCTTATTTTCAATGACGGCCTGGGAACAGTGGGTTAACTGCCTGTTCAGGGGCAGAACGACAGATTTGTACCTTGTCAGCTCGGGGGTTTGAACTCGCAATCTTCCGGTTACTAGTCCAACGCTCTAACCACTAGGCGACGCTGCCGCACCATAACCAAACACATTGATTTTTCAGCTGTTTGAAGCTGGTGTACAAAACTGAAAGTAAAGACACAAAAACAGAACTTAAGAACAGGAAGCATAGAAATAGTGCACATTGAACAGATCTACCACTTCTTAGACTTGCTTTCAATGAGATTGACATATCTATAACTCACATTTCTATGTGAATTTGGTCAGGTCACCAAAAAGGTTACATATTGCAGCTTTAAGACAAATGGCAATGCATTAGCTAGCAAAGCTCTTCAAAAATAGCTAGCAATCCAGTGGTCTCCCCGCAATCTTAGCTAGCTAGCTAGCTAGTGTTATAATGCATCTAAAGTCAATCTGGCGACTTCAAAATGATGACAAAAGTTTTTCCTAGTAATTATTTGCCTTATTTTGAAATGTCATTGTATTTAAAAGCCACTGTAATGCACTTTTGATGAAATCTTCATCAGCGCTCATTTACAATGCATTGAGTAGAATGCTCAGTCGAGAATGCATCCTTAAATCCCATGAATTAGTATCAAAATATACTTTTTTATTGCCTATTTTTTTTTATGATTCCTGGCTGAAGTCAATCACTGTTAACCATCAGATATCCCATATTCCTTCACCCGCTAGCCTTTGAAGACCACTGAACTGTTAGTTATGCTTGTTGTACGTGTATCTATTGTCCAATGACGATTGACTCTTCTCATCCAAAGGAGCCGGCCAATAAAACTCTTGCTCCGCATCTCTTTGATGGTACAGGGCTCTCTGAAGATCAGACTCACGCCAAGAAGATTAATTAAGCTATCACAAGTAGCGAAGAAGACATTCCCTTTCATAAACATGACATTTTTTCCTTCTTCTGTCACGGGCGTCTGAAGAAGTGGACCAAGGTGCAGCGTGGTGAGCGTACATTTTCCTTTATTATTGTAAATGTCGCCAACAAAACAAGAAACAAAGAAACGACAGTGAAGCTTACTAGGGCTATAGTGCCACTAACAAAGTCAACTACCCACAAAATACAAAGGAAAAAAGGCTGCCTAAGTTTGAATCCCAACGATAGACAGCTGTCCCTGATTGAGAACCATACCCGGCCAAAACATAGAAACAGAAAACATAGAAATAAAAAAACTAGAGTGCCCACCCTAGTCACACCCTGGCCTACCCAAAATAGAGAATAAAAATCTCTCTATGGCCAGGGCGTGACATCTTCACCTTCTAAGTCACTCTCCTTCTCCCTGTTTGTCAGAGGTAAGTCATCTGAGGTTACTGAAACTTTTCTGATGAAAAGGGGATAGATGTCCTGCTTTTATTTCCCAGACTGCTTTGCTTGTTGAGTGCTAGTTAAACAGGGTGGTATTCATTAGGGCACTTCATAGAAACATGTTTTCAACAGAAAATTAAAATGAGTGTTTCTTATTGGACAAGTTCATGTAGTCCCTCCCTATTTCAGTCAGTATTCCTTCTATTTGATGTTAAATTAATACATCCCTTGACTCTGAGTGAGGCAGGGTGAAGCACGTGCGCTTCCAGGGAGAGGGAGAGCCAAGTTAGTCATTTGTTATTTGTACACTAATCAGCTGCTTGGTTGTTGACGAGCTGAAAGGAGTAGGGCTGTTTGCCTGAGCCCATTATTATGAAGTTATACTGGTTCTATTATTCTGAAAGAGTACTGTATGGGGAGACATTCTCAACAAGATTCTGATGTCTCCTCTGCCCAGGCCTCATTTACATGACCCAACAGTAGTATACAGATTTTTTTACTGATTAAATTCGCAGTAATAAAGCAAACACAAGTCCTGCTTAGTGTTTGTTTACTTAGTCAGTCAATGAGAGATCATCTAGGCCTAGATTCGATATTGTACCTCCTCCATTTAATGATCCAGACAGGTAAGTCATTTTCTGTCTGTGAACACGCTATAACAGTCAACACTGTTTTCAGTGAGGCACAGCAATAACTGTATATATGAATGGACAAAGCCATTATGGAGACATAACATGCGCCGTTTGATCTACTCCAGAAAGTTTATTCTTTACATGAAGATTGCCATTTTTTCATTATAATGGGGGGTCATGTTTTCTACTAACGGCCTTGAACTCTGTGTCTTCAATGAGAGGGGGCAGTCGTTCTCCCCTGAGACGCAGACAGACAGACAGACAGCCCATTTTTCCCCATTAGTTGACTCAGCTGTGTATTGAGCCTGTGCTCTTCTCGTCTCTTCCTGTGTCACGTTCCTCCCTGTCACACCAAAGAGCTGCCTGACGGGAAGCATGTAAAGGGATACGCACATCAGAGGTACTGCTGGCAGGTGGGGGGATAGAGGGAAAGAAGAGGGGGGAGAGGAGGGATGGAGAGAGAGGAGAGAGAGCGGGAGGGAGAGAGTGATGTGGGGGGTGGGCACTCTGTTGTAAAAAAGCCTATGTTGTGACAGGCTATCTGACGCCATGGAAACCGCCGCCCGCCTGCCTGAGTGAGAGCACGCTGAGAGTGGATGGCCAGCCCTGCAGCATGTCTTACAGCCTCAAACACATCCTGCTGGGTTTCTTTTGAGCTACTGTCACTGTTGACATCATAGAAAGTTCAGATGGGATCACATCACCAAGCAAACATGATGTAGACACCTCAGGCTTCTATGTGTCAATATTGAATACTGTGGGGAACAATGGTCTAAAACCAGTGCCATTTTTGTCATTGTGAATTGATTGTTGTCCAGTTGGTCTGTCACATCTGGTTATAGAATGTGAGTCTCCCTCTGGGACTGTAGGACGATAGATAGAGGAAGGGACAGACATGTAATTGTACCTGTTTAGTAACATGACCTGTGAGAGGGAGTAGCGATGTGCATGCCCCGCCCACCTAAGGCCCTGTCTTTTTTAGCCATATATTTCCTGTTTGGGGCTGCAAAATCCACGTTACTTAAATCTCGCTGGAGTGATTTCTTTCATTTTACTCCTGCAACTCTTTCGTACTCTTGCTTGTACCTGACATTTTTTCATGTTAACGTTGACTCTATAAGAATGTTAAAGTTTTGTCGGGGATTTAACACACCGTCTCGACACATCACAAGAAAGAGAAGAAAGATGGGTGTACATTTTTTTGATGATTTGAACAAAACAAAAACATTATACAGTTGACATTAATAAAAAATAATAAAAAATAAAATGAACGATTGAAAAATTATAGAAAAAAATAAAATAAATAAATAAAATCAGAAAAGTTTAAAAGGGTACAAAAAAGACCATCCTTTCAAATCACTTCATGTCTACAGACGTGAGTGCTACGGGTCAGTAGTCATGACCGGGACTACGGCGGTTAAAACATGTTGGTAATACAGACTCCGACAGGGAGAGGTTGAAAATCTCAGTGAAGACACTTGCCAGTTGGTGAGCGCATGCTCGCAGGTTCGCAGTCATGTCCTGGTAATCCGTCTGGCCCTGCGGCCTGAATGCTGACTTGTTTAAAGGTCTTACTCACATCGGCTGTGGAGAGCGTGATCACGCAGTCGTCCGGAACAGTTGATGCTTTCATGCATGTTTAAGTGTTACTTGCCTCGAAGCGAGCATAAAGTTATTTAGCTTGTCTTGTAGGCTTGTGTCACTGGGCAGCTCTCGGCTGTGCTTCCCTTTGTAGCCTGTAATAATTAGCAAGCCCTGCCACATCCGACGAGCATCGTAGCCAGTGTAGTATGATTCCATCTTAGTCCTGTATTGATGCTTTGCCTGTTTGATGGTTTGTCGGAGGGCATAGCGGGATTTCTTATAAAGGTTCCAGGTGAGTCCCGCTCCTTGAAAACGGCAGCTTTACCCTTTAGCTCAGTGCAGATGTTGCCTGTAATCCATGGCTTCTGGTTGGGGTATGTTCATACAGTCACTAAGGGGACGACGTCATCGATGCACTTATTGATGAAGCCAGTGACTGGTGTGGTGTACTCCTCAATGCCATTGGAAGAATCCCGGATCATTTTCCAGTCTGTGCTAGCAAAACAGTCCTGTAGCTTAGTATCTGCTTCATCTGACCACTTTTTTATTGACCAAGTCAGTAATGCTTCCTGCTTTTATTTTTTACTTGTAAGCAGGAATCAGGAGGAAAGAATTATGGTCAGATTTGCCAAATGGAGGGCAAAGGAGAGCTTTGTACAAATCAAATCAAATGTATTTATATAGCCCTTCTTACATCAGCTGATATCTCAAAGTGCTGTACAGAAACCCAGCCTAAAACCCCAAACAGCAAGCAATGCAGGTGTAGAAGCACGGGGGCTAGGAAAACTCCCTAGAAAGGCCAAAACCTAGGAAGAAACCAGGAACCAGGCTATGAGGGGTGGCTAGTCCTCTTCTGGCTGTGCGCGTTGGAGATTATAACAGAACATGGCCAAGATGTTCAAATGTTCATAGATGACCAGCATGGTCAAATAATAATAATCACAGTAGTTGTCGAGGGTGCAGCAAGTCAGCACCTCAGGAGTAAATGTCAGTTGGCTTTTCATAGCCGATCATTCAGAGTTTCTCTACCACTCCTGCTGTCTCTAGAGAGTTGAAAACAGCAGGTCTGGGACAGGTAGCATGTCCGGTGAACAGGTCAGGGTTCCATAGCCGCAGGCAACACAGTTGAAACTGGAGCAGCAGCACGGCCAGGTGGACTGGGGACAGCAAGGAGTCATTATGCCAGGTAGTCCTGAGGCATGGTCCTAGAGCTCAGGTCCTCCGAGAGAGAGAAAGAAAGAAAGAAATTAAGAACGAAAGAAAGCGAGAATTAGAGAGAGCATACTTAAATTCACACAGGACACCGGATAAGACAGGATAAATACTCCAGATATAACAGACTGACCCTAGCCCCCCGACACATAAACTACTGCAGCATAAATACTGGAGGCTGAGACAGGGGGGGTCAGGAGACACTGTGGCCCCATCCAATGATACTCCCGGACAGGGCCAAACAGGCTGGATATAACCTCAGCCACTTTGCCAAAGCCCCCACACCACCAGAGGGATATCTTCATCCACCAATCTTCATCCTGAGACAAGGCCGAGTATAGCCCACAAAGATGTCCGCCACGGCACAACCCAAGGGTGGGCGCCAACCCAGACAGGAAGATCACGTCCGTTATTCAACCAACTCAGGTGACGCACCCCTCCCAGGGACGGCATGGAAGATCACCAGTAAGCCAGTGACTCAGCCACTGTAATAGGGTTAGAGGCAGAGAATCCCAGTGGAAAGAGAGGAACTGGCCAGGCAGAGACAGCAAGGGCGGTTCGTTGCTCCAAAGCCTTTCCGTTCACCTTCACACTCCTGGGCCAGCCTACACTCAATCATAGGACCTACTGAAGAGATGAGTCTTCAGTAAAGACTTAAAGGTTGAGACCGAGTCTGCGTGTCTCACATGGATAGGCAGACCATTCCATAAAAATGGAGCTCTATAGTAGAAAGCCCTGCCTTCAGCTGTTTGCTTAGAAATTCTAGGGACAATTAGGAGGCCTGCGTCTTGTCAACGTAGCTTACGTGTACGTATGTACGGCAGGACCAAATCGGAAAGATGGGTAGTGTGGAGGAATGGAGTCTCTGTGTGTGGAGTAAATGTGATCTAGAGTTCTTTTCCCTCTGGTTGCACATTTACCATGCTGGTAGAAAGGATGTAAAACTGATAAAAAAAGTTTTCCTGCATTAAAGTCCCTGGCTACTAGTAGCACCCCCTCTGGATGAGCGTTTTCCTGTTTGCTCATGCCATATACAGCTCATTGAATGTGGACTTAGTGCCAGCATGGGTTTGTGGTGGAAAATAGACAGCGACAAAGAATATAGATGAGAACTCTCTAGGTACATAGAGTATCTCATGATAAGCTGTGGATCACACTACCTCAGGCAAGCAAAACCTTGAGACTTCCTTAGATATTTTGCACCAGCTATTGTTTACAAATATGCATAGGCCCCCGCACCGTGTCTTACCAGGCTGCTCTTCTATCCTGCCGATACGGTGTCTAACCCACCAGCTAGCTGTATGTTATTCATGTTGTTGTTCAGCCACGACTCGATGAAACATAATATATTACAGTTTTTAATGTCATTGGTAGGATATACGTGCTTGTAGTTCGTCCACTTTATTATTGAGCGATTGTACGTTGGCCAATAGTACCGATGGCAAAGGCAGATTAGCCGCTCGTCGCCGGATCCTCATAAGGCACCCCGATCTCCTTCTGCGAATCCTCTGTCTCTTTTTCCTGCGAATGAAGGGGACGAGGGCCTGTTCGGGTGTCTGGAGTAAATCCCTCTCGTCAGAATCATTAAAGAAAAATTCTTCGTCCAGTTCAAGGTGAGTAATCGCTGTTCTGATGTCCAGAAGCTCTTTTCGGTCATAAGAGATGGTATCAGCAACATGATGTACAAAATAAGTTACAAAGATTTGGAAAAAAGTAAAGTAGAACTCACAAATAACATTTTAACTCCACCGTTTAAAAAACAAATACAAATTAAATAGTGGAAGTCAATATGCATTATAAATGTTAGCTGAATGGTACATCACAGTTTATGTTGGGGTAGTTGTTGTCTTACAAGTTACAAGCAAGAAAGACAAGTCTGTCTACTGTCTCTCGCTTTAATCATAATTATCACAATTTTAATCAAATAATGTTTAAAAGGGTAATTTCTGCTTCAGACACTTGCCTGCCTGAACAAACTGAAGGCTTTAATGTTTCTTATTTATTGGTAGAAGTAGAATAACTCACAAATAACATTAACTCCACTTTTTTAAAAAGCTATAAACCCTTACAAGTAATGAACAATAAATAAAACATTTAAAAAACAAATATTGCAAGTCAATATGGGGCGGCAGGTTGCCTAGTGGTTCGCATTGGACCAGTAACCGAAAGGTTGCTGGATCAAATCCCCGAGCTGACAGTAAACCCACTGTTCCTCGCTAGGCCGTCATTCTAAATAAGAATTTGTTCTTAACTGTCTTGCCTAGTTAAATAAAGGTAAAATAATTATATATATATATTTTTAATTATACATTATAACTGTTAGCCTAATGGCACATCACAGTTGAAATTGGGGAAGTTGTTGTCTTATAAGTTAAAGCAAGAAAGACAAGTATCTCTACAGTCTCTGGCTTTAAAGCTGCCCTATGGCTGGTCACTAGGATGCCACTTGTGCTAAAAACACACTCTGAGGGGGAGCTGGTCGCATGAATGCACAGGTAGCATTTTGCCAGGTGGTTGACTTTGGGAAGGTTTTTGGGGTGGATCTTCCACCAGTCCAGTGGATTGGTTTCACTGTCAGCATCAGAAGACTGAAGTTAGCAGCTGAGTTCCTTTTCTACCAGCTGGATATCAGTAAGACCTGTGGTGGTGGAGCATGGCTTTTTGAAAAAACTACCCAGTGACTTTCTCTTTTTAGCTGACAGTTGTGGTGAAGCAGCAACAACATCTCCCTGTGCTGGGCTTGGGCTTTCATGTCCCTCATTGACCATCTCTGAGACAGCTCTTGCTTTTATGTGGCCCACTTTCTCCTTTTTGATGTAATGTGTTATAAACCGTGGGTCAACTAACGAGGCCAGGAGGTCATCTGTGGCTAGGTCATCATATTTCTCATACAGATAGTCCATGACTATCGTTTTGATGGTTTGGGGGAGCTCTGTTTCACCATCATCAGGTTTCATTACATCTGTATAGAACAGGTGTAGTACTGTCTTCAGGTAAGACACAGTGACATAAGACTCACCAGACAGAGCATCTGTGAATTCTAGTGGGGTCAATGCCTGGTTGATGGAATCAAGAACATCTATATCTGTATAGGTGGGAGCTCAGTGCCGGGTCTTCTTGTCTCTGGACAAGATGTGTGAAATGGTTTTCTCCTGCTCCAGTACTCTTTGCACCATCTTTTGACTTGATCCTCACTCTGGCACCAACTTGTTCTGGGGTAGGTTGTGTTCTTTTTGACCAACTGCCAGGTCTCTCTTCTTTTTCCACCAATAGGAAAAGGCACCTACCACTTTCTTACACACTCCAATTGCTCAATTTACCCGTTTGTCTGAACCACTCTCTCTAAGAGAAGTCATTAGATTTTATATTTGACAAATTGAATACCTGAATTCCCACCAAATTCCCTGAACTCCATTCACTATTTGACCATGCCAGTAAAATAATTTATGTGCTACAATTATGTCAATATCTGATGGATAATAAAAATTCCAAAAGTTTGGAGTATCTTCATCCATTGTCCAACCTTTTAACAATTGCAATGACTGTTGCTAGAGGGAGGGTCTGCATTGTTTTGGGAAATGACAGGTCAATATATCATCCAACTCTTGTCTTGTCTGACACTTGTCATACGATCCTTCATGTGTGTGCCGTCATTAAAGTTGATTGGAATATTATAGACCTACAGCTCAATGACGAGACAGGACTTTTGGGAATCTATGACGAAAATGTAATGTGATGGATATCACTTGCACTGTCACCATGGACCAGACCATGGTGATCTGTGCACACCCAGACCAGTTACGCTGTCCAGACCAGTTACGCTGTCAGTCTGACTCACGTCAGCACTGCTTGTTTGTTTGTTGTCGCTGGTCGTTTTCATATGGCCTTATTGGACTGAATGTGTGAGAGTTGCTGTACCAAATGCCCGTCGTGTGGGGGACCTGCCAGGCTGTGTGTGTGCGAGTTGCGAGGGAGGCTGTGAGTCTGGTAAGGTTATTTATTGCCAAGGTTAATGGGATAGCGTCTGGTAGCAAAGGTGGCGAATGGAGACAAACATGTGCCTGTTTTACTTAAGCAAGAGAGACCGCGGCTGATGTCACGTCAGACTAAACCACTTTGATCTGACACTGAAAGTAGGTGCTTAGATCAACAGAAAATGTCTTACACATCAGTACTTATAGTTGAAGTCGGGTGTTTACATACACCTTAGTTGAATACATTTAAACTACATTTATCACAATTCCTGACATTCAACCCTTGTAAAAATTCCATGTTTTAAGAATGTGAAATGTCAGAATAATAGTTGAGACCAATCTTTATTTCAGCTTTTATTTGTTAAAATCACATTCCCAGTGGTTCAGAAGTTTACATACACTCAATTAGTATTTAGTAGCATTGCCTTTTAAATTATTTAACTTGGGTCAAACATTTCAGGTAGCCTTCCACAAGCTTCCCACAATAAGGTGGGTGAATTTTGCCCCATTCCTCCTGACAGAGCTAGTATAACTGGGTCAGGTTTGTAGGCCTCCTTGCTCGCACACACTTTTTCAGTACTGCCCACAAATTATCTATAGGATTGAGGTCAGGGCTTTGTGATGGCCACTCCAATATCTTGACTTTGTTGTCCTTAAGCCATTTTGCCACAACTTTGGAAGTATGCTTGGGGTCATTGTCCATTTGGAAGACCCATTCGTGACCAAGCTTTAACTTCCTGGCTGATGTCTTGAGATGTCGCTTCAATATATCCACGTAATTTTCCCACCTCATGATGCCATCTATTTTGTGAAGTGCACCAGTCCTTCCTCCAGCAGAGCACCCCCACAACATGATGCTGCCAACCCATGTGCTTCACGGTTTGGATGGTGTTCTTCGGCTTACAAGCGTCACCATTTTTCATCCAAACATAATGATGGTCATTATGGGCAACAGTTCTATTTTTGTTTCATCAAACCAGAGGACATTTCTCCAAAAACTACGATCTTTGTTGTCCCCATGCGGAGTTGCAAACCACAGTCTGGCTTTTTTTATGGCGGTTTTGGAGCAGTGGCTTCTTCCTTGCTGAGCAGCCTGTCAGGTTATGTTGATATAGGACTAATTTTACTGTGGATATACTTTTGTACCTGTTTCCTCCAGCATCTTCACAATGTCCTTTGCTGTTGTTCTGGGATTGATTTGCACTTTTCGCACTAAAGTGCGTTCATCTCTAGGAGACAGAACACGTCTCCTTCCTACGCGATATGGCGGCTGCGTGGTCCCATGGTGTTTATACTTGTGCACTATTGTTTGTACAGATGAACGTGGTACCTTCAGGCGTTTGGAAATTTCTCCCAAGGATGAACCAAACTTGTGAGGTCTTGGCTGATTTCTTTGGATTTTTCCATGATGTCATGCCAAGAGGCACTGAGTTTGAAGGTAGGCCTCGAAATACATCGACAGGTACACCTGCAGTTGACTCTCAGAAGCTTCTAATGCCATGACAGAATTTTCCAGAATTTTCAAAGCTGTTTGAAGGCACAGTCAACTTAGTGTATGTAAACTTCTGACCCACTGAAATTGTGATAAAGTGAATTATAAATTAAATAATCTGTCTGTAAACAATTGTTGTAAAAATGACTTGTGTCATGCACAAAGTAGATGTTCTAACCGACTTGCCAAAACTATAGTTTGTTAACAAGACATTTGTGGAGTGGTTGAAAAACACATTTTAATGACTCCAGCCTAAGTGTATGTACACTTCCGACTTCAACTGTCTGTGCCATTTTTAGATCTTTCTTTGTTGGGTGATTTCTCCTCAGTCGTGAACTCATAGGTTTTGCTACACTACCAGGATTACAATCTAGCTAGCTAATTACCTTCGAGGTTTCTCGGACAATCTTATGTTGTAACTTGTCACTCATTCTTAAAAGTGTGTCTCGGTGCACCACGGCTGAATGAACATGGTGGAAACACTGGAACTGAATAGGTGTGTTAAACTTTGCGAAGACACTTTTTCAGATACATTCCTTGTTTTGCTATAACATTCTCTCCTGTATGTGATTAGGCATGTATGGGGGGGAGGGACAGCTACTGTATATTAACAGTAGGAGATAATTATTTCATCCCAGCATACCATACATTGGAGATAAAAACAGATGTAAACTGTACATTGCAACCTATTTTACCTGTAATTCCTGAATCTAGCATAATTGTCAATTACTGTGTTTGTGCTATAGAAGCCAGCCAGCTAATTATTATATTCCTTTCTCTCCTTTCACCTCTCAGTGAGAACTCTGACTGGGTAATGGGCTATTTACATCAATATGGCTCACTGCTGCTGATGCTGTATGGAAATGATAGAGGTCATGTGGAAAATGTGCAAATACAATGTCCCCCTGCATGGCAGAGTGCGGTACCATAGCTGTGTGACCATGCTCATATAGCCTGCTGCTGTATGCCTAAACCCCAGTCTAATAAAGGCAAAGCTAACGATTTACCAATTCAGACTGTTCTGAGTCAGTCATGATCATACTCCGTGTACTTTACATTTTTTTGTGTGTATGTGTCTGCGTGTCTGTGCGTGCGGGCCTATGTACACTGTAGAGCTGGGCGATATGGACCAACCAACATTGTGATAAATTCCCAGCTCTAGTACACGGTGCACGTGTGTGTGTGCAAGTGCGTATGCCTGTGTGTTTGCACATCCTTGTATCGGTGTGTAATTGACCATGCTATGATGGTAGATTTGTGGTATCATGACGCCTTGTGAGGACCTGTCTCACCACAGCCCAGGGGCTTTCCTCATCCAATCGCCATCTCAAGTTGAATTATCCACACCATTTACAGCTTACTCTGGTTCACCGATACCATGACTGCATCCCAAATGGCACCTTGCTCCTTATATAGTGCACTAAATAAGGAATAGTGTGCCATTTGGGATGTGGGTTGTGTCAAACAGGGATCGGAAGGGAAGGAACCAGCTGCAATGGAGCCCATCGTCGTTGCCTACGGTTATAGGACAGGCTCATTGCATGGTACACACACAGCATTCTACATGAAATATGCTGTGAGACTGTTCCCTTTGTGTGGTTCAGTGCCACGGTGTCATCAGGCAGAGATAGGGGAAAGGATCGGGATCAGTAGCCCAGGGTGGTAAAGTGGGTTGGGGGGGTTAGTAGTAGGACGAAGGGTGTTGTGTCATGGTTCATGGGGATGCTGTGCTATCTCCATTCTACATGAAATGTGATTGTACATGGTCCCTTTTTCCATCGATTATCAAATGATCTTAAAGTAACAGTATTCATTTATTAGCTTATTAAAATGACACATTTCAAATACTGTATGTTACATTACTTGTACTGTAGGCCTAGGTCTTTTGCAAAGTTAAGTGAAGTAGAATTGTTTTAATTTGTGCACATTTGTTTACATCTGTCTCTCCAGGAATCAAGGGATAAACTCTCAATTCATCCAATTACTGTATCAGTCAAGGTAATTGGCCTGGGCTGTCAAGACTGTGAAATAAATTACAGCTGTGTCAAGTTGTGGTGACGGCCAAGGATATCATGCTTTTATGTTTTGCTTGGTGATGGAAGGACCAATGTAAAAACCCAACAGCATTGACCAACATGAGTCAGTCATTGAGTTTAGTCTTCTTACCCATCACTTGGCCAAGGATTCAAATCCTGTGTTAAGGTACAGAGAGACACTTTAAGTATTTAAGACACGGACTGTGTCAGCTGTACTGTAGAAGAGAAAAATTCTATGTTAAGCTGGCCAAGCTACTCTAATGTGACTAAGCACTGAGAAATTGACTTTTTTTTAAAGAAACCAGGCATACTTGTAGCAGAAACAGTTGTGAATCTAGTGAAAATACAGTATATTTCTCTAGCACAAAGAAGAGAAAGCCTTTGTGGCCTTTACTTTCTATCAGACATACTGTACAGGAAGAAGCTGGTGAAAAGGCCTATTGTTGTGTAGACTGTTAGACTGAACCATCCTAGCTACCATCTGTGCTGTTCAGACTGGGGATGTTGATGCTGAGTAGGCTTGGCTGGTATACCGTATATACTGTATACCGGGGTATAAAAATAAATAAAATAATCATGCGCAAATATTGTACAATCCAGGTGTGCAAAGCTCTCAGAGACGTACCCAGAAAGACACAGCTGTAATCACTACTAAAGGTGATAATAACGTATTGACTCAGGGGTGTGAATACTTCTGTATTTAATTTGCAATACATTTGCTAACATTTCTAAAACATGTTTTCACATTGTCATTATGGGGTATTATGTGTAGATGTGTAAGAAAAATATATAAAATCCGTTTTGAATTCAGGCTGTAACACAACAAAATGTGGAATAGGTCAAGGGGTATGATTTCTTTCTGAAGGCACTGTATGTATCATGATAATATCATATTGTGAGGTCCCTGGCAATTTCCAGCTCCAACAGCATACTGCACTTCATGGAATTATATAATTGCAGATGCTTAGTTCGCACCACAGCATCGTATTATGTTATGGATATAGTTCTCTCACTAAATCTCTCTCTAGTTAGTTGAACTTGTGTTAAATTAAACATATCGCTTTGGTCTTCTCGACTGCAATCAGGTTAGTCTGTCTTTCCCATGGTAACTAGTCACTTAGCAGGAGCCACACACATAGAGAAAGTATGTTAACAACTGCAATTTCTTCTCCATTTCAGAGGACTTTAAAAGTCTTTGCATCTCCATATAGACGGTGAAACAGAATATAGACATTTTAACAAAAGAGCTGTTTCATAGTAATTAACGTCCTTTGAGGTACCAAGGACCTCGATCTGATTCTGGCCTTGGATCAAGATTTACGTCAACGCTGTACAATGCTGAAGAACAGGGAGGTGGTTCTGGGAATGGCAGAGAGGCGTCACGGCAAAAGGCACATTGATAAGAGAAAATTAGGAACTGGGAAGTGGCTTTTGTGTGAAACTTTCAGAATTATTCAAAGGAAAGAGAAAAGGTGACAGTTTGGGGATAAGTCTGTCAGACAGACAATTAAATGCCAAATACATTTTCTCAAGTCTCTGCCCAGATAGCAGATCTGTCTCTTCTTATGGGTAATGTCACATTCCCTTAACAGTGTGAACTTTTTGATACTTTTAACGTTTAAACAGCCAGGCACTCCCAGATTTTAATGTTTCAACACCAATAGAGAGTGTTGCTTGTTACCTATATTGTCAAACATTGGGGTTGTGGCATAATATTCCAACAAGGGGACGCTTACATCAGCAATAGCCTTTCTACTGACTGTAATTCATCTCTTGCTGTCCAATTACATGATTGGCCATACTTGAGCCTCAGCCTTTGAATTCCAACCCTGATCTGTCTTTATCTGATGTCTAGAGATTAGAATGAACCAAATATATTCAAGAGATTTATAACTTTGTTGTGACAGTTTGAGATCGTTCATAGAGATTATAGTGGTTACGATTCCTCAACAGCTAGAAATTAGGATTCCTGGTTTTCACCCATATGGCCTGGGTTCAGCTCCCGGTATGGGAACTCACATTTAGTGAGACAGGTAGCTTTGGGCCACTAAGCAAAAGGTCACTAGTTTGAAACTCCAAGCCGATAAGTAAAACAAATAAAAAGTGTCTGTGCCCTTGAGCAAGGCACTTAACCCCTAATTGCTCCTGGGTCGCTGTTGATAATGGCTGACCCTCGCCTTGACCCCACTGTCTGGGGGAGTTGAGATAGGCAAAAAATGTTTCCAAATAGGACAAATATATGCACCTACCAAATTAGTATTATTATAACAGTCTTGTGAGATTGATTGGTTAACTTAGTGTAGTGTCAACAACGCAGCCACTGCCAGCTAGCCTACTAAGTCAACAACGCAGCCACTGCCAGCTAGCCTACTTCAGCAGTACTGTATCATTTTAATCATTTTAGTCAATAAGATTCTTGCTACGTAAGCTTAACCTTCTGAACATTCGAGACGTGTAGTCCACTTGTCATTCCAATCTCCTTGCATTAGCGTAGCCTCTTCTGTAGCCTGTCAACTATGTGTCTGTCTATCCCTGTTCTCTCCTCTCTGCACAGACCATACAAACGCTCCACACCGCGTGGCCGCGGCCACCTAATCTGGTGGTCCCAGCGCGCACGACCCACGTGGAGTTCCAGGTCTCCGGTAGCCTCTGGAACTGCCGATCTGCTGCGGCCAACAAGGCAGAGTTCATCTCAGCCTATGCCTCCCTCCAGTCCCTCGACTTCTTGGCACTGACGGAAACATGGATCACCACAGATAACACTGCTACTCCTACTGCTCTCTCCTCGTCCACCCACGTGTTCTCGCACACCCCGAGAGCTTCTGGTCAGCGGGGTGGTGGCACCGGGATCCTCATCTCTCCCAAGTGGTCATTCTCTCTTTCTCCCCTTACCCATCTGTCTATCGCCTCCTTTGAATTCCATGCTGTCACAGTTACCAGCCCTTTCAAGCTTAACATCCTTATCATTTATCGCCCTCCAGGTTCCCTCGGAGAGTTCATCAATGAGCTTGATGCCTTGATAAGCTCCTTTCCTGAGGACGGCTCACCTCTCACAGTTCTGGGCGACTTTAACCTCCCCACGTCTACCTTTGACTCATTCCTCTCTGCCTCCTTCTTTCCACTCCTCTCCTCTTTTGACCTCACCCTCTCACCTTCCCCCTACTCACAAGGCAGGCAATACGCTCGACCTCATCTTTACTAGATGCTGTTCTTCCACTAACCCCATTGCAACTCCCTCCCTCCAAGTCTCCGCTCTCACCACTACCTCGGATGTATCCTTTTCCCTCTCCCCCGCTACTCTCTCCTCTTCCATCCTATCATCTCTTCCCTCTGCTCAAACCTTCTCCAAACACTCCCCTCCAAGTCTCCCTACCTTGTATCCTTTTCCCCCTCTCATCCAACACTTCCCACACTGCCCCTACTCGGATGGTATCGCGCCGTCCCAACCTTCGCTCTCTCTCCCCCGCTACTCTCTCCTCTTCCATCCTATCATCTCTTCCCTCTGCTCAAACTTTCTCCAACCTATCTCCTGATTCTGCCTCCTCAACCCTCCTCTCCTCCCTTTCTGCATCCTTTGACTCTCTATGTCCCCTATCCTCCAGGCCGGCTCGGTCCTCCCCTCCCGCTCCGTGGCTCGACGACTCATTGCGAGCTCACAGAACAGGGCTCCGGGCAGCCGAGCGGAAATGGAGGAAAACTTCGCCTCCCTGCGGACCTGGCATCCTTTCACTCCCTCCTCTCTACATTTTCCTCCTCTGTCTCTGCTGCTAAAGCCACTTTCTACCACTCTAAATTCCAAGCATCTGCCTCTAACCCTAGGAAGCTCTTTGCCACCTTCTCCTCCCTCCTGAATCCTCCTCCCCCTCCCCCCTCCTCCCTCTCTGCAGATGACTTCGTCAACCATTTTGAAAAGAAGGTCGACGACATCCGATCCTCGTTTGCTAAGTCAAACGACACCGCTGGTTCTGCTCACACTGCCCTACCCTGTGCTCTGACCTCTTTCTCCCTCTCTCTCCAGATGAAATCTCGCGTCTTGTGACGGCCGGCCGCCCAACAACCTGCCCGCTTGACCCTATCCCCTCCTCTCTTCTCCAGACCATTTCCGGAGACCTTCTCCCTTACCTCACCTCGCTCATCAACTCATCCCTGACCGCTGGCTACGTCCCTTCCGTCTTCAAGAGAGCGAGAGTTGCACCCCTTCTGAAAAAACCTACACTCGATCCCTCCGATGTCAACAACTACAGACCAGTATCCCTTCTTTCTTTTCTCTCCAAAACTCTTGAACGTGCCGTCCTTGGCCAGCTCTACCGCTATCTCTCTCAGAATGACCTTCTTGATCCAAATCAGTCAGGTTTCAAGACTAGTCATTCAACTGAGACTGCTCTTCTCTGCATCACGGAGGCGCTCTGCACTGCTAAAGCTAACTCTCTCTCCTCTGCTCTCATCCTTCTAGACCTATCGGCTGCCTTCGATACTGTGAACCATCAGATCCTCCTCTCCACCCTCCGAGTTGGGCATCTCCGGCGCGGCCCACGCTTGGATTGCGTCCTACCTGACAGGTCGCTCCTACCAGGTGGCGTGGCGAGAATCTGTCTCCTCACCACGCTCTCTCACCACTGGTGTCCCCCAGGGCTCTGTTCTAGGCCCTCTCCTATTCTCGCTATACACCAAGTCACTTGGCTCTGTCATAACCTCACATGGCCTCTCCTATCATTGCTATGCAGACGACACACAATTAATCTTCTCCTTTCCCCCTTCTGATGACCAGGTGTCGAATCGCATCTCTGCATGTCTGGCAGACATATCAGTGTGGATGACGGATCACCACCTCAAGCTGAACCTCGGCAAGACGGAGCTGCTCTTCCTCCCGGGGAAGGACTGCCCGTTCCATGATCTCGCCATCACGGTTGACAACTCCATTGTGTCCTCCTCCCAGAGCGCTAAGAACCTTGGCGTGATCCTGGACAACACCCTGTCGTTCTCAACTAACATCAAGGCGGTGGCCCGTTCCTGTAGGTTCATGCTCTCTAACATCGGCAGAGTACGACCCTGCCTCACACAGGAAGCGGCGCAGGTCCTAATCCAGGCACTTGTCATCTCCCGTCTGGATTACTGCAACTCGCTGTTGGCTGGGCTCCCTGCCTGTGCCATTAAACCCCTACAACTCATCCAGAACGCCGCAGCCCGTCTGGTGTTCAACCTTCCCAAGTTCTCTCACGTCACCCCGCTCCTCCGCTCTCTCCACTGGCTTCCAGTTGAAGCTCGCATCCGCTACAAGACCATGGTGCTTGCCTACGGAGCTGTGAGGGGAACGGCACCTCAGTACCTCCAGGCTCTGATCAGGCCCTACACCCAAACAAGGGCACTGCGTTCATCCACCTCTGGCCTGCTCGCCTCCCTACCACTGAGGAAGTACAGTTCCCGCTCAGCCCAGTCAAAACTGTTCGCTGCTCTGGCCCCCCAATGGTGGAACAAACTCCCTCACGACGCCAGCACAGCGGAGTCAATCACCACATTCCGGAGACACCTGAAACCCCACCTCTTTAAGGAATACCTAGGATAGGATAAGTAATCCTTCTCACCCCCCCCCCTAAAAGATTTAGATGCACTATTGTAAAGTGGCTGTTCCACTGGATGTCATAAGGTGAATGCACCAATTTGTAAGTCGCTCTGGATAAGAGCGTCTGCTAAATGACTTAAATGTAAATGTAAATGTAACTCAGTGTGACAGGATTACGCGACTTGGCAGATCCAACTGTTTGGAGGGTAAGTGAGGAGCTAAGGAAACCACAGCATTTGCTCTCTGTATCCAGTACAGGATATACAATTCTGATATACAAATTCAGTTTGACTGCGCCCATAAACTAAACAAAATCCCCTTGAGCTCTCGTGATGCCAATCATGTTTGCTGAATGGTCTTGCACACAAACTGGAAGGTCTGTTCACATGCCTTCCAGTTGACTTGACGATTCTTCCAGGACCCAGAATACCATCATGCTAATCCCCTTGCCAATCCTGATCAAATTAAGGGGTTAACTGACTTCACACAGGCCTGCAAGTTCCCTCACAGTCTCTGTGCCAATCCAGATCACATTCTTCCGGTGTGAGGAGTGAACAGATTTCACAGAGACCTGACAGTTTCCTGAAAGTTAGTCATGCCTCCGACAGGATTCTCTTTCTCTCTCAGCCCAATAAAGGATGAAGTTGGAGGGTAATGTTAATGTCATATCGGAGGTAATCCCGAGCGGATGAACACACACACACACATATGCACACGCACACACACACACACACACACACACACACACAGATAATGTTCCTGTCATATCGAAGTCACTCTTCAACAGATTAATTCATCACACCATGAACTCACCTCTCTACATGTGCACTTTTCTTGTTCTTTGAAGCTACCTATTCTCACAGAATATATTTTAAATAATGTAAAATATTTTCTAGGTGGAAGGGAGATATTATGTGCTTTAAAAGCCCTCTTTCATTTATTTTTCATCAAACTATTAACCACTGTGGTTTCCACTCTAGGCTCCAGATGATTTGTTTGAAAATACTGAAATCAAGATGATTTAGTCCCTTGTTCTGATAACATAGTTGGTTGAGTGATGAGGTGCTTTACTCTTCAATTAGGGCTAACTTCTGTAAAGTAGACGGTTACATTACACTGCTGTGAGTTTGAACACCTTACTCTATTTTAACATTACTAGGGATTAGAGGTTGACCGTGTTAACTATATAACTGTACTAGAATGCTTAAAAGGCCACTAAAATTTGAAATATCGGTTATCGGTATCAGGGTTTTTTTTGGCAAGAAGAATATTGGATATTGGTATCGGTCAGAAATGTAATGTGCATCACTACTTTATTTTCTTTACTCTGGGCAATATGCATCCCAGACAACTATCAAGACTGACACTTGAGCAATTTATCCTATTCAAAACTTTATACTATCACATCCACAGTAGACCTGAAAAGTAAATAATTAAAATGATCTGAACATGAAATATACATAATAGCTCATCCCTATTCTTTGGTGAAACAAATTAAACAAGGAGAGAAGAGAAGAAAGGAGAGCTTTATAGAGCGCATCGTTTACTGTGTTTCAGAGTCCTGTTTAGTTTTTAACAGCCTAATAGCCTAACATCCTAATAGTGATCTGCTTTCACACAGATAATTGACTTTATTAGGAGATATAAATGTCATATATACACTGCTCAAAAAAATAAAGGGAACACTTAAACACAATGTAACTCCAAGTCAATCACACTTCTGTGAAATCAAACTGTCCACTTAGGAAGCAACACTGATTGACAATAAATTTCACATGCAGTTGTGCAAATGGAATAGACAACAGTTGGAAATTATAGGCAATTAGCAAGACACCCCCAATAACGGAGTGGTTCTGCAGGTGGTGACCACAGACCACTTCTCAGTTCCTATGCCTCCTGGCTGATGTTTTGGTCACTTTTGAATGCTGGTGGTGCTTTCACTCTAGTGGTAGGAGTCTACAACCCACACAAGTGGCTCAGGTAGTGCAGCTCATCCATGATGGCACATCAATGCGAGCTGTGGCAAGAAGGTTTGCTGTGTCTGTCAGCGTAGTGTCCAGAGCATGGAGGCGCTACCAGGAGACATGCCAGTACACCAGGAGACGTGGAGGAGGCCGTAGGAGGGCAACAACCCAGCAGCAGGACTGCTACCTCCGCGTTTGTGCAAGGAGGAGCAGGAGGAGCACTGCCAGAGCCCTGCAAAATGACCTCCAGCAGGCCACAAATGTGCATGTGTCTGCTCAAACGGTCAGAAACAGACTTAATGAGGGTGGTATGAGGGCCCGACGTCCACAGGTGGGGGTTGTGCTTACAGCCCAACACCGTGCAGGACGTTTGGCATTTGCCAGAGAACACCAAGATTGGCAAATTCGCCACTGGCGCCCTGTGCTCTTCACAGATGAAAGCAGGTTCACACTGAGCACATGTGACAGTCTGGAGACGCCGTGGAGAACGTTCTGCTGCCTGCAACATCCTCCAGCATGACCGGTTTGGTGGAGGGTCAGTCATGGTGTGGGGTGGCATTTCTTTGGGGGGCCGCACAGCCCTCCCATGTGCTCGCCAGAGGTAGCCTGACTGCCATTAGGTATCGAGATGAGATCCTCAGACCCCTTGTGAGACCATATGCTGGTGCGGTTGGCCCTGGGTTCCTCCTAATGCAAGACAATGCTAGACCTCATGTGGCTAGAGTGTGTCAGCAGTTCCTGCAAGAGGAAGGCATTGATGCTATGGACTGGCCCGGCCGTTCCCTTGACCTGAATCCAATTGAGCACATCTGGGACATCATGTCTCGCTCCATCCACCAACGCCGCGTTTTACCACAGACTGTCCAGGAGTTGGCGGATGCTTTAGTCCAGGTCTGGGAGGAGATCCCTCAGGAGACCATCCACCACCTCACCAGGAGCATGCCCAGGCATTGTAGGGAGGTCATACAGGCACGTTGCGGCCACACACACTACTGAGCCTAATTTTGACTTGTTTTAAGGACATTACATCAAAGTTGGATCAGCCTGTAGTGTGGTTTTCCACTTTAATTTTGAATGTGACCCCAAAACCAGACCTCCATGGGTTGATACATTTGATTTCCATTGATAATTGTTGTGTGATTTTGTTGTCAGCACATTCAACTATGTAAAGAAAAAAATATTTTATAAAAATGTTTCATTCATTCAGATCTAGGATGTGTTATTTTAGTGTTCCCTTTATTTTTTTGAGCAGTGTATATAAATAAATACAGTTGATCACAATACAATTGATCACAATATATATACACTGTGTCACAATTCCAGTGGGTCAGATGTTTACATACGCTAAGTTGACTGTGCCTTTTAACAGCTTGGAAAATTCCCGAAAATTAAATCATGGTTTTAGAAGCTTCTGATAGGCTAATTGACATAATTTGAATCAATTGGAGGTGTACCTACAAGGTGGGCCTTGTATGTCAAGGCCTACCTTCAAACTCAGTGCCTCTTTGCTTGACATCATGGGAAAATTAAAATAAATCAGCCAAGACCTCAGAAAAACAATTGTAGACCTCCACAAGTCTGGTTCATCCTTGGGAGCAATTTCCAAACACCTGAATGTACCACGTTCATCTGTACAAACAATAGTACGCAAGTATAAACACCATGGGACCACGCAGCCGTCATACCGCTCAGGAAGGTACTTTGGTGCGAAAAGTGCAAACAATCCCAGAACAACAACATCCTCCTCCCTCATGTGGTACCCTTCCTGCAGGCTCATCCTGACATGACCCTCCAGCATGACAATGCCACCAACCCTACTGCTCGTTCTGTGCTTGATTTCCTGCAAGACAGGAATGTCAGTGTTCTGCCATGGCCATCAAAGATCCCGGAACTCAATCACATTGAGCACGTCTGGGACCTTTTGGATCGGAGGGTGGGGGCTAGGGCCAATCCCCCTCAGAAATGTTTGGGAACTTGCAGATGCCTTGGTGGAAGATTGGGGTAGCATCTCACAGCGAGAACTGGCAAATCCGGTGCAGTCCATGAGCAGGAGATACACTGCAGTACTTAATGCAGCTGGTGGTGACACCAGATACTTACTGTTACTCTTACATTTTTCACCCGCCTTTGTTCAGTTTAGTTTTTAGTTTAGTTTATTTTATTTTTACAGGGACAGTGCACATTAATCAACGTTTCAGTAAAAGTGCCGGTTTTAGCCAGCCGGCTAATTTTCAACCGCAGTCCCTGGGCAGGTTATTAAAAACAATTACAATATAGACAATAGCACCATAGACATAGCAACATAGAAACATAGGACAAGCAAGACATAGCATACAGACAGAGCAACATAGAACAAAAAGCAGCAAGACAAAATTCATAAAAGCAACAAAGTGTTTCCATACCTCACAAGCTACAGACAACATGGAAAGCGGCAACACACAGTTCACAAATCTGATTGACCTTTAGCCATGTCTTCAAGCATTTTTGTGAAAGTGTGATATGTGGTGCAGTTATGTGTGTCTGATGGCAGTGTATTCCAGACATGGGAAGCTCTCACAGAGAATGCAGATTTACTAAAGGTGCTTTTCCTTAGGGGAACTATACAGTCACCTCTCATGGCAGACCTTGTGGATCTGCTGCCATATGTCTGGGTTTTCTGTTTAACAAAAATATTGAGTGGCGGGGGAGCCAGGCCATTAAGGATCTTGAATACAAGACATGCGTCGGTGTATTGCACAAGATTTTCCCAACTCAAGAGCTCATGTTTTCTAAGGATGTGACAATGATGATGGCTATTGGGCTTCCTATCAAGCACTTTGAGAGCCTGTTTGTAGACAGACTGAATAGGTTTTAATGTTGTACAGCAAGCTTGGGCCCAACTAGTCAAGCAGTATGTTAAGTGGGGGAGTATCATATATTTGAAGTACAGTTTTGCTACCTCTGTAGTCAAACAATTTCGTATAAATCGGAAATTAGCTAGATTGAATTTAGTTATTTGAATTACCTTTTTCACATGCTTTTTAAAAGAGAGGTTGGAATCAAGTATGATGCCAAGGTACTTAAAATCGGATACCACCTGGAGCTTCTCCCCTGACACATAAACATCTGGCTCAGTAGCATCAGTTGCCCTCTTTGTGAAGAACATGCAGACTGTTTTATTTCACATTGAGATGCAAACATTAGTCACTGAGCCACTTTGTAACCTGGAGTAGTGAGTTCTTGTGCAGCTTGTTGTTTACTCTTTGCATGCACATATATCACTGTATTATTTCCATACATTTGAAATTCAGACTGAAGACAGATCTTTAATGTACAGGCTGAACAGGAGGGGCCCCAGTATTGACCCTTGGGGCACGCCCACATCATAGCTGAGAGTGGGCGACAGCTCATTTCCCACTCTACCACACTGGATTCTGCCTTCAAGTTATGATTCCATCGATCTCAAGGCATTGGGGAAAAGATGAACATGGACAGTTTTGTGTTGAGAACCTCATGGTTAACAGTATCAAAAGCCTTCCTTAGGTCCAGAAACACAGCCCCAACAGCACCCCCTTTGTCCATCTTGGACTTCACATTTTCAGAAGAAAGCAGTTGGCCGTTTCTGTGGAGTGTTTCGCTCTGAAGCCAAACTGCATGGAGTGTAATGTGAAGGGGCTGTTGTTGAGGTGGGCAATCAGTTGTTCTGCTACACACTTTTCAACAACCTTTGACACCACAGGTAGTATACTAATGGGCTTGTAGTTACTCACGTCAGCAGGGTCGCCTGATTTAAAGATGGCCGTTATTATGGCCGACTTCCATACCCTTGAAACACACCGAGACCAATAGATGTGTTGGTGACCTTAGTAATGGGGCCAATGAGTGACTCTTTGTAGTTTTTGAGAAAGGTAGAGTCCATCCCAAACACATCTTTGGCTTTAGAGTTCTTTAGTGAGCTAATCACCTTGTTCACCTTTGACTCAGAAACCTCCCTTATGATGAAGACAGGTTGAGTGTCATTCACTAGCACTGAGCCCAAGTGGAGGGGTTCTGTGTCAGTAACCTGACAGAGTCAATAAAGTAGGAATTGAAGGCTGTTGCTATTTCAACTGCATCCTGTGTTAGATTGTTATTCACCATGATTTCTAGTCTTTTTGCAGTGTTACTATGGTCTTTCCCTGTTAACTTTTTTAGATTCTCCCATATCAATTTAGAATTTCCCTTTGCTTCACCAATTATGTTAATAAAAAGTTTGCCTTGGCCTGTCTGATTTCTTTTATCACCTTATTTCTCAGCATGGTAAACCTACGTCTGTCATGCTCTAATTTAGATTTTAGGGCTGGTATTTAGAGCATAATCTCGTTCTTTCATCAATTTCCAGATTTCTCCATTTAGCCAAGGAAGAGTGCTCTTTTGGCCAGGTTTGGATTTGATTTTCTTTAGGAAGCCATTTATTGTAGTCTGGATTGTGGATAGAAAAACCTGACTATCAGCTTCCACGTCTGTATAGGACAAGAGATCATTCCAGTTTATTCCCTTAATTGCTTTTTCAAAATAGTTTAATTCACTCTTAGGTATTCTGAGTTGATCCGGCTTTCTAACAGTAGAGAGGTTAAACCTGATCTTAAACAGCTTTCTGGCTATAAGTGTCAGATTATGATCAGACAGCCCAGTAACCATATTGAATGATTTAGTCACTCTCTGGTTTATTACTGAACACCAAATCAATCTGTGTTTTAGAGCAACAAGTCACCCTGGTTGGCCCTTTAACTAGCTGTGTAAGGTCAAAGGTATTAGTGATCCGTTTGAGGGTTTTCCTACAACACTTGTCTTCATAATTAATGTTAAAATCTCCCATTAAGATGACCTCTTTCCCAAAATCACATTCCCTAAGCATGGTATTAAACTGATCAAAAAACACACTTTTGGTGGAAGGTGGCCTATACATTCCAATGAGGGTAAAAGACATTTGGGGAGACAGTGTAACGTTCAGGCCGATACATTCTAGTTCATTATCACATGACCACTCAATTTGTTTACATCGGATATGTTCTTTAATGTAAATCATCACACCCCCTCCTCTTCCTTCAATCCTGTCTCTCCTGAAAACATTGTAGCCAGGGCAGCATATGGAGAGTGTTTATGGAGCCATGTCTCTGAGAGGCAGAGAAAGTCAAGGTTGGAGTCTGTGAGTAGATGTTGAATTTGATCACACCTACGAATGATGGCAGCTCGTGGGTTTGTGATTACATTTCGGATAGGCCGTTTTGTTCTTTAATGTAAATCATCACACCCCCTCCCAGGGCCACTTCCCCTGTCTCAGGAGGGATCTTAAATGTTGGACCTGGTATGTTTTCCGCCATTTGCAGCCGGGTGAGTCACCATTCTGTCGGTGATATTGGGCCCAGGATTGGGTACATCCCCGGAGAGCAGGAGGGTAGTGAACAGGTAGTTTGGTTTAGATAAAATTACAGCATTCGAATGAGAAGCGGCACCTGCCGCACCACCCTGTCTTCCGTCCGCCATTTGCATGTAGCGAGGACCAGCCCAGTTAGGACCAGTTCAGGGACAATTTATTCCATTTCTGTTAGTCCACATGTCTGTGGAACTTGTTCAGTTTGTCTCAGTTGTTGAATCTTGTTGTGTTTATACAAATATTTACACATTAAGTTTGATGAAAATAGACGCAGTTGATAGTGAGAGGACGTTTCTATTTTTGATGCGTTTAGTGAACAAGAAAAGTGTTAAACAAATCAAAATATATTATATATTTTAGATTCCTCAAAGTAGCCAACCTTTGCCTTTATGACAGCTTTGCACACTCTTGGCATTCTCTCAACCAGCTTCACCTGGAATTATTTTCCAACCGTCTTGAAGGAGTTCCCACATATGCTGAGCACTTTTTGGGCTGCTTTTCCTTCACTCTGCGGTCCAACTCATCCCTAACCATCCTAATTGGGTTGAGTTTGGGTGATTGCGGAGGCTAGGTCATCTGATGCAGCATTACATTGATCTCCTTCTTGGTCAAATAGCCCTTACACACAGCCTGGAGGTGTGTTGGGTCATTGTCCTGTTGAAAAACAAATGATAGTCCCATTCAGCGAAAACCAGATGGGATGGCATATTCCAGCAGTATTCTGTGTTAGCCATACTGGTTACGTGTGCCTTGAACTTCCGGCGCCGACAGAGATGGCCGCCTCGCTTCGCGTTCCTAGGAAACTATGCAGTTTTTTGTTTTTTTACGTGTTATTTCTTACATTAGTACCCCAGGTCATCTTAGGTTTCATTACATACAGTCGAGAAGAACTACTGAATATAAGATCAGCGTCAACTCACCATCAGTACGACCAAGAATATGTTTTCCGCGACGCGCATCCTGTGTTCTGCCTTACAAACAGGACAACGGAATGGATCGCATGCAGCGACCCAAGAAAACGACTCCGAAAAAGAGGGAAACGAGGCGGTCTTCTGGTCAGACTCCGAAAAAGGGCACATTGCGCACCACTACCTAGCATTCTTCTTGCCAATGTCATGTCTCTTGACAACAAGATTGACGAAATCCGAGCAAGGGTGGCATTCCAGAGGGACATCAGAGACTGCAACGTCCTATGCTTCACCGAAACATGGCTCACTGGGAAGACGCTATCCGATGTGGTGCAGCCAACTGGTTTCTCCACGCATCGCGCCGACAGAAACAAACATCTTTCTGGTAAGAAGAGTGGCGGGGCGTATGCCTCATGACTAACGAGACATGGTGTGATGAAGGAAACATACAGGAACTCAAATCCTTCTTTTCACCTGATTTAGAATTCCCCCCAATCAAATGTAGACCGCATTATCTTCCAAGAGAATTCTCTTCGATTATAATCACAGCCGTATATATCCCCCAAGCAGACACATCGATGGCTCTGAACGAACTTTATTTAACTCTTTGCAAACTGGAAACCATTTATCCGGAGGCTGCATTCATTGTAGCTGGGGATTTTAACAAAGCTAATCTGAAAACAAGACTCCCTAAATTTTATCAGCATATCGATTGCGCAACCAGGGATCATTGTTACTCTAACTTCCGCGACGCATATAAGGCCCTGCCCGCCCCCTTTCGGAAAAGCTGACCACGACTCCATTTTGCTGATCCCTGCCTACAGGCAGAAACTAAAACAAGAGGCTCCCACGCTGAGGTCTGTCCAACGCTGGTCAGACCAAGCTGACTCCACACTCCAAGACTGCTTCCATCACGTGGACTGGGACATGTTTCGTATTGCGTCAGATAAAAATATTGACGAATACGCTGATTCGGTGTGCGAGTTCATTAGAACGTGCGTCGAAGATGTCGTTCCCATAGCAACGATAAAAACATTCCCTAACCAGAAACCGTGGATTTGAAGGCAGCATTCGCGTGAAACTGAAAGCGCGAATCACTGCTTTTAATCAGGGCAAGGTGTCTGGTAACATGACCGAATATAAACAATGCAGCTATTCCCTCCGCAAGGCTATTAAACAAGCTAAGCGTCAGTACAGAGACAAAGTGGAATCTCAATTCAATGGCTCAGACACAAGAGGCATGTGGCAGGGTCTACAGTCAATCACGGACTACAAGAAGAAACCCAGCCCAGTCACGGACCAGGATGTCTTGCTCCCAGGCAGACTAAATAACTTTTTTGCCCGCTTTGAGGACAATACAGTGCCACTGACACGGCCTGCAACGAAAACATGCGGTCTCTCCTTCACTGCAGCCTAGGTATATATATATATATGTATATATATATATATGTATATGCCATTTAGCAGACGCTTTTATCCAAAGCGACTTACAGTCATGTGTGCATACATTCTACGTATGGGTGGTCCCGGGATCAAACCCACTACCCTGGCGTTACAAGCGCCATGCTCTACCAACTGAGCTACAGAAGGTGAGTAAGACATTTAAACGTGTTAACCCTCGCAAGGCTGCAGGCCCAGACAGCATCCCCAGCCGCGCCCTCAGAGCATGCGCAGACCAGCTGGCCGGTGTGTTTACGGACATATTCAATCAATCCCTATACCAGTCTGCTGTTCCCACATGCTTCAAGAGGGCCACCATTGTTCCTGTTCCCAAGAAAGCTAAGGTAACTGAGCTAAACGACTACCGCCCGTAGCACTCACTTCCGTCATCATGAAGTGCTTTGAGAGACTAGTCAAGGACCATATCACCTCCACCCTACCTGACACCCTAGACCCACTCCAATTTGCTTACCGCCCAAATAGGTCCACAGACGATGCAATCTCAACCACACTGCACACTGCCCTAACCCACCTGGACAAGAGGAATACCTATGTGAGAATGCTGTTCATCGACTACAGCTCGGCATTCAACACCATAGTACCCTCCAAGCTCGTCATCAAGCTCGAGACCCTGGGTCTCGACCCCGCCCTGTGCAACTGGGTACTGGACTTCTTGACGGGCCGCCCCCAGGTGGTGAGGGTAGGCAACAACATCTCCTCCCCGCTGATCCTCAACACGGGGGCCCCACAAGGGTGCGTTCTGAGCCCTCTCCTGTACTCCCTGTTCACCCACGACTGCGTGGCCACGCACGCCTCCAACTCAATCATCAAGTTTGCGGACGACACAACAGTGGTAGGCTTGATTACCAACAACGACGAGACGGCCTACAGGGAGGAGGTGAGGGCCCTCGGAGTGTGGTGTCAGGAAAATAACCTCACACTCAACGTCAACAAAACTAAGGAGATGATTGTGGACTTCAGGAAACAGCAGAGGGAACACCCCTATCCACATCGATGGGACAGTAGTGGCGAGGGTAGCAAGTTTTAAGTTCCTCGGCATACACATCACAGACAAACTGAATTGGTCCACTCACACTGACAGCGTCGTGAAGAAGGCGCAGCAGCGCCTCTTCAACCTCAGGAGGCTGAAGAAATTTGGCTTGTCACCAAAAGCACTCACAAACTTCTACAGATGCACAATCGAGAGCATCCTGGCGGGCTGTATCACCGCCTGGTACGGCAACTGCTCCGCCCTCAACCGTAAGGCTCTCCAGAGGGTAGTGAGGTCTGCACAACGCATCACCGGGGGCAAACTTACAGGAAGGCCATAAAGATCATCAAGGACATCAACCACCCGAACCACTGCCTGTTCACCCCGCTATCATCCAGAAGGCGATGTCAGTACAGGTGCATCAAAGCTGGGACCGAGAGACTGAAAAACAGCTTCTATCTCAAGGCCATCAGACTGTTAAACAGCCACCACTAACATTGAGTGGCTGCTGCCAACACACTGTCATTGACACTGACCCAACTCCAGCCACTTTAATAATGGGAATTGATGGGAAATGATGTAAATATATCACTAGCCACTTTAAACAATGCTACCTTATATAATGTTACTTACCCTACATTATTCATCTCATATGCATACGTATATACTGTACTCTACATCATCGACTGCATCCTTATGTAATACATGTATCACTAGCCACTTTAACTATGCCACTTTGTTTACTTTGTCTACATACTCATCTCATATGTATATACTGTACTCGATACCATCTACTGTATGCTGCTCTGTACCATCACTCATTCATATATCCTTATGTACATATTCTTTATCCCCTTACACTGTGTATAAGACAGTAGTTTTGGAATTGTTAGTTAGATTACTTGTTGGTTATCACTGCATTGTCGGAACTAGAAGCACAAGCATTTCGCTACACTCGCATTAACATCTGCTAACCATGTGTATGTGACAAATACATTTGATTTGATTTGAATTGTAAATAAATCACAGACATTGTCACCAGCAAAGCACTCCCACACCATCACACCTCCTCCTCCATGCTTCACGGTGGGAAGCACACATACGGAGATCATCAGTTCACCTACTCTACGTCTCACAAATGCACGGCGGTTGGAGCCAAAAATCTCATCAGACCAAAGGACAGATTTTCAGTCTAATGTCCATTGCTCGTGTTTCTTGTCCCAAACAAGCCTCTTGTTCTTATTGGTTACCTTTATTAGTGGCTTCTTTGCAACAATTTGACCATGAAGGCCTGATTCACACAGTCTCCTCTGAACTGTTGATGTTGAGATGTGTCTGTTACTTGAAATCTGTGAAGCATTTATTTTGGCTGCCATTTCTGAAGTGCATTTAACTCTAACGAACTTATGCTCTGCAGCAGAGGTAACTCTGGGTCTTCTTTTCCTTTGGTAGTCCTCATGAGAGCCAGTTTCATTGTAGCGCTTGATGGTTTTTGCGACCGCGTGTGATGAAACCTTTGACGTTTTTAAAGTAATGATGGACTGTCATTTTCTTTGCTTTTTTGAGCTCTTCTTGCCATAGTATGGACTTGTTTTTTTTACCAAATAGCGCTATCTATCTATCTATCTATCTATAATCTAGCTATCTTCTGTATACCACCCCCCTACCTTGTCACAACACAACTGATTCACTCAAATGCATGAATAAGGAAGAAAATTCCACAAATAGCTTTTAACAAGGCACACCTGTTAATTGAAATGCATTCCAATGGACTTCCTCATGAAGCTGGTTGAGAGACTGCCAATAGTTGTCATCAAGGCAAAGGGTGGCTACTTTGAAGAATCTCAAATATGAAATATTTGTATATGTTTGACACAGTTTTGTTTATTACATGATTCCATATGTGTTATTTCATAGTTTTGAGTTCTTCACTATTTTCCCACAATGTAGAAAATATATCTACATCCTCTTGCTCAGTTGTTCACCGAGGCCTCCCACTCCTCTTTATATTCTGGTTAAGGCCAGTTTGCGCTGTTCTGTGAAGGGAGTAGTACACAGCGTTGTACACTTCTTCACTGTATTTCTGATCGATTTGATGTTATTTTAATGGACAATTTATTTATTTTTCTTTCAAAAACAAGGACATTTCAAGTGACCCCAGACTTTTGAACGGTTGCGTATATATTTCTTTACACATCGATACTTTGAGTCAAGTACCGATATAATATAGTTCAAAAAGAATGTCACGAAATGTAACTATATAAATCCCCCCACTCATCTTTAATGCTGACGTCACTGGACTGTCTTTGTAAACCAACCTACAATAAATGCATTCAAGGCAAGTCAACCATCCGGCTCGACGGACCATATAGTGAACGGTGGCCTGAAGGCTAGTTAAGGGTAGCACCTCACTGCTACCCTGAACTAGCATACAGTGCATCTTTCGCTATATGGTCCTTGAGCCAGATGGTTGAGTTGACTTGACTGGGTTTATTGCAGCTTGGTTAGATGTTGCACATCCAAGTTCTCATTTCTGTAGTCTTTCTGCCCGAAGTGTGACTGTTCCCTCCATCCATTCACTGGCAGCAGAGGCAGAGCCAGCCACTAGGATTACAGTCAGCCTGATTGATGACATTGAGAATAATTAACCGACTTCACAACCCTTTGTTATCTGATCCTAGCTCTGCTCCTCCCTTTCTCTGTTACTTTTAAAGACCCCAATTATCTCAGTGCTGGTAAATGGCCTGGAATCTATTTCTGATGGAAAATGAATGCCAGATTAGACCCTGTTGCATGTTGCGCTTGGACAAAACTGACACGTGTGCAATTAGTATTTGAGTTGTTCCAGTGTTGGGTTTATTACACTCATTCATTTATTTGTATTGACACTAACCAGCAATTGCTGTTTCTCTCCTGCTGGAGACATGGGCTGTGGGGGAAACATGGTACAAGTCTCCTAGGACCTCTAAAATAGATCTGGAATAGAGACAGAGTTCTAACATGGAATTGGAATAGTAACATTTCTAACATGGAAGTGGAATAGAAAGTTGCAACATGGAACTGGAGTAGATAAAGTTATTGGAGGCTGGTCAATAAGGTGTGGGAGTGGCATGAAAACACTTGTTATTTGAGTTAAGCTCTGTTGAACATTGTTCATGAATGTACTTCGTCTCTTACAATTTTGTCTTTTTAAGAAAAGATACAATGGCTATTTCAGCTATTTGAGAAACAGTGAGCATGTATAAATGTGTTACTGTGAGTAATATTTGAGTCACTGTAACTCTTCCCAGTTATATCAAAGACTAGTATTTGCAAACAGGCAAATGCAGGTTAATTAACTTCTTATGGCTGCAGGGGCAGTATTGAGTACCTTAGATTAAAGGTGCCCAGAGTAAACGGCCTCCTCCTCAGTCCCAGTTGCTAATATATGCATATTATTATTAGTATTGGATAGAATGGATAGAACACTCTGAAGTTTCTAAAAACTGTTTGAATGATGTATGTGAGTATAACAGAAGGAATACCTAGGATAGGATAAGTAATCCTTCTCACCCCCCTTTAAGATTTAGATGCACTATTGTAAAGTGACTGTTCCACTGGATGTCATAAGGTGAATGCACCAATTTGTAAGTCGCTCTGGATAAGAGCGTCTGCTAAATGACTTAAATGTAAATGTAAACTCATATGGCAGGCCAAAACCTGAGAAGAAATCCAAACAGGAAGTGGGAAATCTGAGGTTGGTCGATTTTCTACCCAGCCCCTATTGAGTACACAGTGGGATATTGGTTACATTGCACTTCCTAAGGCTTCCACTAGATGTCAACCGTCTTTGGAAACTTGAATGAGGCTTCTACTGTATTGTGGGGCCGGATGAGAGCTCTTTGAGTCAGTGGTCTGGCAGAGAGCTAGGTCATGGTCAGGTCATGCACATTTCACATGATAGCGACCTGCGTTCCATGGTATTTCTACAGACAATAGAATTCTCCGGTTGGAACGTTATTGAAGATTTATGATAACAACATCCTAAAGATTGATTCTATACTTAGTTTGACAAGTTTCTTCGACCTGTAATATAACTTTTTGAACTTTTCGTCCGACGTTCGGCTGGACCTGCACAAGCGTTTGGATTTGTGTACTAAACACGCTAACAAAAGTAGCTACTTGGACATAAATAATGGACATTATCGAACAAAACAAACATTTATTGTGGAACTAGGATTCCTGGGAGTGCATTCTGATGAAGATCATCAAAGATAAGGGAATATTTACAATGTTATTTCTGATTTCTGTTGACTCCAACATGGCGAATACATTTTTTTTCTTCTGAGCGCCGTCTCAGATTATTGCATGGTTTGCTTTTTCCGTAAAGTTTTTTTGAAATCTGACACAGCGGTTGCATTAAGGAGAGGTATATCTATATTTCCATGTCTAACAATTGTATTTATCAACATTTATAATGAGTATTTCTGTAAAATTATGTGGCTCTCTGCAATATCACCGGATGTTTTTGGAACTAGTGAACGTAACGCGCCAATGTATACTGAGATTTGTTTATATAAATATGAACTTTATCAAACAAAACATACATGTATTGTGTAACATGAAGTCCTGTGAGTGTCATCTGATGAAGATCATTAAAGGTTAGTGATTAATTGTATATCTTTGTGCTTTTTGTGACTCCTCTCTTTGGCTGGAAAAATGGCTGAATATTTCTGTGTTGGTGGTGACCTAACATAATCGTTTGTGGTGCTTTCGCTGTAAAGCCTATTTGAAATCGGACACTGTGGTGGGATTAACAAGAAGATTACATTTAAAACGGTATAAGATACATGTTTGTTTGAGGAATTTTAATTATGAGATTTCTGTTGTTTTGAATTTGGCGCCCTGCACTTTCACTGGCTGTTGTCATATTGATCCCGTTAACAGCCCTAAGAAGTTTTAAACAGTGAGTCACCCTCAACTGTAACACTCACACAGAGAGAACTGTATTTGAGGCTCTTCTCCTCTTTATGAGCCAATAAACCGGGGAATAATGCAACAGATTTCAACAAACAGTGGTTTCATCCTGACAGTGCTAGCTACCAGCCTTTTCTTTTCAGCCAACAGCATTGTACTGTATTATAGGGTCTTCACGTTCAGAGTAGCCTCATTGCCTCTCTTTAACCAACGTACTGGAGAAATCCTTTGTTTCACCAGAATTAGTATTTTCCTTTTCAGCTAAACGTGTTCTAGTATCTTACTACAGTGTTAAGTAGGAATAGGTAAATGTGCAGAGTAGGACAATGTCTATGGCTAGTGAGGCGTGGAAAGCCCCTCCTGAAAAGACAGCATATTCCTTTATTCCTCTACCAGGGCATGTACTCTATCAGCCGTTGTGAAAGAAATCCTAGCCTGGATTTCCCTGCTTCTCCTCGATCACAAGACGCTATGCAAGACTAACTACAATGCCAACTGTGTCGTTAACGTTCTATAACATGTCTGTCATCCAGCCCAACTGAACATATCACCTGTCTTTGTTCACATTGTTCACTGGTCCAGTAAATTGTCTCTCTGGTGTGGCGGTCAAACTTTTCCATCCCACCAATCCCCAGTGTTGCTTACATATACCCACCTGTGTGTGTGTGTGTGTGTGTGTGTGTGTGTGTGTGTGTGTGTGTGTGTGTGTGTGTGTGTGTGTGTGTGTGTGTGTGTGTGTGTGTGTGTGTGTGTGTGTGTGTGTGTGTGTGTGTGTGTGCGTTCGTCTGTCTGTTCAGTCATCCCAATCGGCTTCCCCTCCTGGGTGTGTGTGTCACTGACCTGAGGGGTACGAAGCAGGTTTGAGGAGTTATCAAGTTCACTTTGGTCAAGTCTGAGATCAACTCGGGATGACCGGTCATATTTAAGTGGCTCAACTTTTAGCCACGTCCATTTTCTATGGCAACAAATAATTCAGAACTAACCTGCTCCGGTGTAGAGGCTAACTCCACCTACCTTGGATGAGATTATTGAGCCACGAGTTGAGGACCAATGAAAATAGGTTTCCTTCCTCTTGCAAACATTGTGTCATCATTCCCTTCATTTGAGAAGGGACATATTCAAATATTTTTTCAACCACTTTTTTTTGTGTAATATATATCACATTACACATTTGGTAATGACAGAATGCATTTTAATCTTCACGCACAGTAACACTTTTGTATGACTTAATACAGTTATTTTATCGATAGGAGTGGGGGGAAAAGGTGTTTGTGGTTGTGCACTGATAAGAACACCAAAGTCGGCATTAACGATATGTGGTAACATAAAGATGGCACTTCTGAAAGCTTATTTCACACCGTAGCCTGCTGAATTTGCAAGATAACTTTTCTTTCATTTTGATTCCGGAACAAATTAAAATGTGTCACTGACTCGCCCATGGATTGATGTTTCAGCATTGTCTCAATAAAGAGTTTGGTGATTGACTAGCCACGTGCGACATGCACACGCAGTTACAAGCCTGCTCGAGTTATCGGCAGGTGTACAAGCAATATCCACCATCGTAGTATGTATGAAGCCTGAGCTGGAATGTGAAGCTAACCGATTCTGGTTAGCTTTAGAAAAACCTGAGTAGATCTAGCTTGCTTCGAGCATCAGTCATACTGATTCACAGTGTTTTGGCTCTATGTCACTGACCTGGGCCCAGCTGATCTGGGGTGACATGGGGATGGCAGCAGGGGCTTCCTGTTAGCAGGGGAAATTGAGTCAAACTCCTGTGGATTGGAAAGGCCAGAGGGCCTCATAAGTAAACAGTGGGACGGGGGAGAAGCTCATGGATGGTTATTACAATGGTTATATATTAAACTAAAAACCTAAATTCCCATTGTGTATACTTTGTTCATCGGCACAGAAAACATTTTCTGCCACGTAAACAAAGATTGTAAGGAATACATATAATTACCCATTGTTTAATCAAGTCAATTGCCATTCTGTGACGAAATAGCTCCCAGGGGGAAAAATAAATAGATGCAATTACGGTATGCATGGTGAGTACATAGTCAATATAATATTATCTGTTAAACAAATTCCCTCAACATTAGTCTTACATTTCTGTAAAGATAAATTGGAAAATGATTGATGTAACTGTTAGGTACAGTATGATAGAGGTTGGATACATAAATGTGCTGTAACTCTTCATGATGAGTGTGTGGGGGTGTTGTTGACAGTGAGGAGGGGCATCAGGATTTGAGGCTACATTCAGAACTGTTTTCATAAAGCTGCAGGTTGTTTACCAAATAAGTTGCCGACAAATAATACAGACGTGGAAAGCTCTGAGCTCGCTTTTGATCAGGGATCGCTTTCCAGAAAAGTGAACTCGAGGCTACAGCTGGAAAAAATCAAAAAGCGTTTCAAGTTTAAGTGTGTGTTATTACGTTTCTGTGGAGCGTATTATTTGACTGTTATTTTGTCATTTATTTCTATCTGTGGTGTAGTTATTATGTGCATTCCTGAAAACATGTCTTTTTACATGTAATTAGGTGGTTTGTTATTTTGAAGAAAACAGATGTGTCCATAAAGGATTAGATTTGTGTTTCCACCTGGTAGAGTGAGAGAGAGGAATATGTCAAACCAAGTTGAGACAGCCAGGGTTTTATTTACAGAAGTAGAAAATACATGACATTTCCTCAGAGCCTGCTCTCTCTCCCTACTGTAGCCTTTACACAGAGTGTACAAAACATTAGGAACACATTCTTAATGTTGAGTTGCACCCCCTTTTGCCCTCAGAACAGCCTCACTTTGTTGAGGCATTGACTCTACAAGGTGTCGAAAGCGTTCCACAGGGATGCTGGCCCATGTTGACTCCACTGCTTCCACAGTTGTGTAAAGTTGGCTTCGTGTCCTTTGGGTGGTGGACCATTCTTGATACACACGGGAAACTGTTGAGCGTGAAAAACACAGAAGCGTTGCAGTTCTTGACACGCTCAAACCGGTACTACCATAACCCGTTCAAAGGCACTTCAATATTTTGTCTTGCCCATTCACCCTCTGACCGGCACACGTACACAATCATGTCTCAATTGTCTCAAGGCTTAAACATCATTATTTAACCTGTCTCCACCCCTTCATCTACACTGATTGAAGTGAATTTAACAGGTGACATCAATAATGGATCATCACATCACATTCACCTGAATTCACCTGGTCAGCCTATGTCATGGAAAGAGCAGGTATTTCTAATGTTTTGTGCAATCAGTGTATAAACAGTATCCTGTTGAGTGGCAAGCAGCTATCATCTGTTATTGCTGTGGCTGAAGTGCAGGGGGATGCTATTTAACTGTATGAGAACTACTTATTTTCTCTTGTTGTTTTGAGACACAAACGGTGTTCTTGACTCGGCACACTGTTGTATGGCAAGCATATTTCCTTTATCTGCTCTTATTACTATGGCAAGACGTGTGTGTGTGTGTGTTTGCGTGTGTGTGCGTGCGTGCGTGTTCGCATGCGTGTGCTTTTCTTTAGTGGTGTGAGATATTAGAGTGGCGCTGGTACAGACAGACACAAGCGATGAATGATGACTTCACTCCAGCTTACTGATGCCGCTATTAGTAAGAAGCACAGCCCAGATCCATAGCGGCCGCGCTTCCATAGAATCCAGACCTGGCCAATCAATGCACGCTTCCAGGCAGTATGTGGAACGGGGAGAAGACGATTCATCCTAATTTAACTTGATGGACAAATCTGTAGCACTCAGGGGTCTAGTTTACTGCTTCAGCATGAGAAACTGGTGACAAATTCATCTGGAAAAAAACATGACTGCAGTGGATTGCTCCTCAGGTGTGTGTGTGGGGGGTATTTTAGTATTTCTGTAATATTTTATGTACATGCTGCTATTTCTATGTTTTGCCTTCTTGCCAGGTTGCCCTCGCAAAATAGGTTTTTAACCCCAATGGGTCTTACCTGGTTAAATAAAGGTAAATAAAAACATTGAAATGTGTAGCAGTGAACAGATCAAGAACAGCCACATCTTTGGGGGATTATTCTGTGGGTGTGAGAGAGGATTAGAAGAGCAGACAGTGAATCAGGAAGTAGACTTTTCTACTGGCTCACTGTCTCTTTCACTGCAAAGAGAAAGGTGGGAGGTGGGGTTTCACTCTCTGTCTCTATTTAGGAACTGTAGGACTCTGAGACGTTTTTTGAAGACGTTTTTTTTGTCCCAGATCTTAGTGCTGTGGATGGTGTAACTGACTCTCTCTCCCCTCTTCCTGCAGGGACCCACGGGACTGGGGGCTGGGCCTCCTCCTACCCTGAGTGTGTGGAGAGGAACCAATCACCAGTGGATATTTCAGACGAGGATGCCCAGGTCTCTCAGGAGTACCAGGAGCTGACCCTCAATGGGTTCAACGCTGAGTCGTCCAACAAGACCTCCATGAAGAACACAGGGAAGACAGGTTAGCGTGCCCTCATTCATTCATTCATCCATTCAGAACTCTTTGAATTCAACAGATTTTCACTTCCTTAGCAGGGTGAGACAGGGATTGGTGCTATCCTCAATGCTCAGGTTAGATAACAGGTTATAGATTCCTTCACTTCAACAGAACTGGTCTAATGCACTGCATCACAGTGCTAGCTGTGCCACTTGAGATCCTGGTTTGAGTCCAGACTCAGTCACAGCCAGCCACGACATGGGACGACGCACAATTGGCCCAGCTTTGTCCACAATTGGCCCAGCTTTTGACAAAACTGTAACTACTAATTGGATACCACGAAGAGAAAAAAATAACTATTGGAGTAGAACAGGCTTAGGTTTCGAATTCTTTAGCGGAGCTGGTCGAGACGATACATAAATACACACTATTTGGTTATGAGTGTTAAACTTCACCTTGCGTGTTCCTGCCAACATTATAATTACAGTAAACACAAAGGGTCTAGATCTTAATAGTTGATTCTGAATGATTTTACAACTTTCTCTGCATGGTGCCTTGACCCGCTTTGGCTTTGAGCTGTGTTTTGACTGGCCAGCGTCCAGAAGTCTTCAGCTAAAAAAAGAATTCCCCAGGCAAATTTCTATATCAATTTCTGGGTAACAATGAAATACCATACTCTGCTCGTTTTCAGTTAGTGGTCAAGAGTAAACAAAAATTGCTTCTTAGCAAAGAGCTATTTCTCAAGCAATCATTTTGCTAGGACTGTCTGGGAGTGGGGAGGGGACAAATCTGTCGTTCTGCCCCTGAACAGGCAGTTAACCCACTGTTCCCAGGCCGTCATTGAAAATAAGAATATGTTCTTAACTGACTTGCCTGGTTAAATAAAGGTAAAAAAATAAATAATAATAATTGCAAGAGCTGTCTGGGCTGCATTGCAAGCTCCCCAAATCAAATTATATCAAATGTACCGAATAGAACTGGTATAGACTTTACTGTGAAATTATTGCTAATGAACCCTTTCCATGGTATCACAACGAATACAGTGAAATACACAGGAATTAAACTATATACAGGGTGTACCATTACTAGATCATTGTGCAGACGTACAAGGCATTTGAGGTAGAGTAGATAAACATGAAGGCAAGGTAAAGTGACTAGTCATCAGGACAGATAATAATAAGAGTAAAATAAAGAACAGAGTAGCAGCAGTCAATTATTTTGTGTGTGTGTGTGTGTGTGTGTGTGTGTGTGTGTGTGTGTGTGTGTGTGTGTGTGTGTGTGTGTGTGTGTGTGTGTGTGTGTGTGTGAGGGTGTGTGTGTGTGTGTGTGTGTGTGTGTGTGTGTGTGTGTGTGTGAGGGTGTATATATAGTCAGTGCAGATAGTTAGGGTACCACTATTTAGCAGTCTTATGGCTTGAGGGTAGAAGCTGTCTCGGAGCCAGTTGAGAGCTGATGCTCCGGTACCATTTGCTGGACGGTAGCAGAGTGAACAGTCTATGGCTTGGGTGGTGGAAGTCTTTGGCAATTGTTCAGCCTTCCTCTGATATAGAGGGAGCTCGGCCCCAGTGATGTACTGTACTGTCTGCATCACTCTCTGTAGCGCTTTGTGGTCAAGGGTGGTGCATTTGCCATACCAAGCGGCCAGTTAAGAACTTTTTGAGGATCCAAGGGCTCATGCCAAATCTTTTCAGCCTCCTGAGGGGGAAGAGGTGCTGCCGTGTCCTCTTTACAACTATGCGCGTATGTGTGGACCATGGTAAGCCCTTGGTGATGTGGACTCCAATGAACTTGAAGCTCTCGACCCGCTCCAGAACAGTTTGAATAATGCAACACGGCATGTAGAACTGTTTTAACTGTTCATTACCTATCGGGCTGCCGAGTGGCACAGCGGTCTAAGGCACTGCATCTTACTGCTAGAGGCGTCACTACAGACCCTGGTTTGATTCCAGGTTGAATCACAACCGGCCGTGATTTGGAGCCCCATAGGGCGGCAAAACTATGTCCATAGAGGCCAGAACACTTTTACAATGCAAGACAGTCTCAGTAGCTTCCAGCTTTAATTGTAGACTAACCTTCCTTGTTAGCGTACAGCTGAATTAACTAGCCATGAAATCAGCTAAAGGAAGCTCAATAACTCAATGCATGCACATACTCCTATTGAATAATATGCATTCACCGGCATTGGGAATAGATCTAGGCTCCATCTGGATTTACCCAGTTTATCATTCAAATTAATTAAGACCATTGTTATTTTGGAGTTAAGTTGGTAAAAGTTACATGAAATTGATTGTATAATTGATTAATTATTGCATACATGGGTGTCTAAAAAAACGTTTAAATGTAGTGATATAACTCTGTCTGGATCAAGTGCCATTCTGTGACTTTTTTTGTTGTTGGATTGTTTTGGTATTGAGTATTGTGATGGTATTGAGTACCGTGATGGTATTGAGTACCGTGATGGTATTGAGTATTGTGATGGTATTGAGTACCGTGATGGTATTGAGTATTGTGATGGTATTGAGTACCGTGATGGTATTGAGTACCGTGATGGTATTGAGTATCGTGATGGTATTGAGTATTACCGTGATGGTATTGAGTATTGTGATGGTATTGAGTATTGTGATGGTATTGAGTATTGTGATGGTATTGAGTATTGTGATGGTATTGAGTATTGTGATGGTATTGAGTATTGTGATGGTATTGAGTATCGTGATGGTATTGAGTATTGTGATGGTATTGAGTACCGTGATGGTATTGAGTACCGTGATGGTATTGAGTACCGTGATGGTATTGAGTATCGTGATGGTATTGAGTACCGTGATGGTATTGAGTACCGTGATGGAATTGAGTACCGTGATGGAATTGAGTATTGTGATGGTATTGAGTATTGTGATGGTATTGAGTATCGTGATGATATTGAGTATTGTGATGGTATTGAGTATCGCGGTGGTATTGAGTATTGTGATAGTATTGAGTATCATGATGGTATTGAGTATTGTGATACTAATTCTGGTATTTGTATCAAAGTAAGAATTATGGTATCGTGGCAACACTACTCTCATCTCCTCTTCTGTGTGCATCTGCATGTGTCTCATGGCATGTGTATGCATGTTTGGTTGACTATGACACTGTCCATAGCAGGGGGATCAGTTTTCAGCTGTGTGGTTGTATGTTTATAGTGTGCTTGAAGGAGCTTGTGAAAATCTCCTGGATCTGGGGCCTTTTCACAAACCCTAGCCTGGTAGACATGTACAGCCATCTCTCTCTCTCACACTCTCTTTCCCCTCATTCATACTGTCCATCTCTTCCACTGTCTTTTGTCCTGTCTACCTTTCTCTCTTTCTCTCATTTTCCTCCCACCTCTCTCCCGCCCGCCCTCCCTCCCTCCCGTGACACTGCTTGTTTCCACAGCTCTGTTTTTGTACAGTCACTCTGGGTTTGTTTGTCCTCATGCTCCTCTCCTCTCCTCTCCTCTCCTCTCCTCTCCTCAGTTGGCTTTGTTAATAAAAGAAGCCTTGCTGTAGCTGTATCTTTTCTAGAGGGCCCAGCTAGGCTTAATCCACCTATAACAGTCAGGGGGATCAGGGGCCTAATCTGGCTAATAATATCAGCTGGAGAGATGTTCAAGAGTTTTGGATTCATCGAAACATGCACAGAGCACACTCACTTAGCTACCACGCCACGGACAGAGAGGGGAAATGTCAGAGTTGTTCACATACGATGGAGTTCCGTGGCCTGTATTCATAAAGCGTCTCAGTGTGGGAGGAGTGCTGTTCTAGGATCACGATATAATCTTTTTCATTATGATCTAAAAGGCATAACTAATCCTAGATCAGCACATCACTCTTCGAATACAGGCCCATATGTTGTGTGACGGGAAACTAGAAATCCAGCATCAGTGTTTAGTGTTTACACCACACACGGCCAAAGCCTTTACTTATAATTACATTTCCCAACTCCTGAAAGGGGAATTCTTCAACAAGACTTCAACAAGACTTCAAAGCAAACTGCAAAGTCTTGTTTTGTCTCTAAAATGTGCAAGTTCTCTTGCTTGCCTCATGATGAAAAAAAAGCTGTCAACCGTTAATGCTAATTAAACTGTGTTTGATAATGTATTTAAATGTAGAAAGCCCAGGGAAGGCTGTAGCTAGCAAGCTAGTCCAAGCCCTTTGATCAAACATGGATATCTCCCTGACAGAGCATGTTTACTGGAGGTTGCAGAGGTTAATTGATGGCTTAATTGTGTATTTATTAAGGATCCCCATTAGTTCCTGCCAAGGCAGCAGCTACTCCTCCTGGGGTCCAGCACCATTTGTTTTTCTTTATTTAACTCGGTAAGTCAGTTAAGAAAAAAATCTTATTTTCAATGATGGCCTAGGAACAGTGGGTTAGCTGCCTATCCAGGGGCAGAACGACAGACTTGTACCTTGTCGGCTCAGGGATTTGAACTTGCAACCTTCCGTTTACTAGCCCAACGCTCTAACCACTAGGCTACCTTGCCGCCCCCAACATTAAGGCAGTTATATAACATTTAAAATATGACATGACATTATATTTCATTATGTACCCAATACATTTAGTGTGTTCCCTCAGGCCACTACTCCACTATCACATATTTACAATACAACATGCATGTGTACGTGTGTGTACAGTGTCTTATCATGTGTGTCTGTGCCTGTGTGTGTGTCTCCATAGTCCCCACTGTTAAATAAGGTGTATTTTTATCTGATGCGACAAAACTAGAGCCTGTGTGCCCTGCCTTGTTGTTAGTGTTTTTAGAAAGGCTGAGCAGCGCTTTATTATGGATAGACTTCTCATCTTAGCTACTGTTTTATCAGTATCTTTTGAGCATGACAGTTTACAATTCTTTCAGTTTTGTAAATATTTCAGGACTAACTTATTCCTTGCCACCCATTCTGAAACTAACTGTTGCAGTGATTTCACTCGCTGTAGTAACTGACGTGTATAGTGTTGAGTCATCTGCGTACATAGATGCACTGGTTTTACTCAAGGCCAGTGGCATGTCATTCGTAAAGATTGAAAAAAGTAAGGGGCCTAGACAGCTGCCCTGGAAAATTCCTTATTGTAGCTGGATTATGTTGGAGAACTCTGTGTTCTGTAAGACAGTTAACTCTTTATCCACAATATGGCAGGGGCTGTAAAGTCTTAACACATGTTTTTCCATCAGCAGACTATGATCGATAATGTCAAAAGCCGAACTGAAGTCCTACATTTCTCTCAGCCAATCATCAGTAATTTGTGTATGTGTGGTGCTTGTTGAATGTCAAATCAAATTATATTAGTCACATGCGCCGAATACAACAGGGCACCTTACAGTGAAATGCTTACTTACGAGCCCTTAACGGACAGTGCAGTTTATAAAATATGGATAAGATTAAGAGATAAAAGTAACAAGTTATTAAAGAGCAGCAGTAAAAAATAATATATACAGGGGGGTGCAGGTACAGAGTCAATGTGTGGGGGCACTTGTTAGTTGAGGTAGCATGTACATGTAGGTAGAGTTAATTAAAGTGACTATGCATAGATGACAACAGAGAGTGACAGTGGTGGGGGGGGGGGGGGCAATGCGAATAGTCTGGGTAGCCATTTGACTCGATTTTCAGGAGGAGTCTTATGGCTTTGGGGTAGAAGCTGTTTAGAAGCCTCTTGGACCTAGACTTGGCGCTCCGGTACCATTAGCCGTGTGGTAGCAGAGAGAACAGTCTATGACTAGGGTGGCTGGAGTCTTTGACAATTTTTAGGGCCTCTGACACTGCCTGGTATAGAGGTCCTGGACGGCAGGAAGCTTGGCCCCAGTGATGTACTGGGCCGTTCGCGCTACCTTCTGTAGAGCCTTGCGTTCGGAGGCCGAGCAGTTGCCATACCAGGCAGTGATGCTCTCGATGGTGCAGCTGTAGAACCTTTTGAGGATCTGAGGACCCATGCCAAATATTTTCTGTCTCCTGAGGGGGAATGGGATTTGTCGTGCCCGCTTCATGACTGTCATGATGTGCTTGGACCATGTTAATTTGTTGGTGATGTGGACAGCAAGGAATTTGAAGCTTTCAACCTGCTCCACTGATGCCCTGTCGATGAGAATTGGGGCGTGCTCGGTCCTCTTTTTCCTGTACTCCACAATCATCTCCTTTGCCATGATCACGTTGAGGGAGAGGTTGTTGCCCTGGCACCACACGGCCAGGTCTCTGACCTCCTCCCTATAGGCTGTCTCGTTGTTGTCGGTGATCAGGCCTACCACTGTTGTGTCATCGGCAAATTTTATGATGGGGTTGGAGACGTGCCTGGCCGTGCAGTCATGAGTGAACAGGGAGTACAGGAAGGGGCTGAGCACGCACCACTGAGGGGCCCCTGTGTTGAGGATCAGAATGGCGGATATGTTGTTATCTACCCTTACCATCTCGGGGCGGCCCCTCAGGTAGTCCAGGATCCAGTTGCAGAGGGAGGTGTTTAATCCCAGTGTCCTTAGTTTATTGATGAGCTTTGAGAGCACTATGGTGTTGAACACTGAGCTGGAGTCAATGAATAGCATTCTCACATAGGTGTTCCTTTTGTCCAGGTGGGAAAAGACCGTGTGGACTGCAATAGAGACTGCATCATCTGTGGATTTGTTGGGGCAGTATGCAAATTGGAGTGGGTCTAGGGTTTCTGGGATGATGATGTTGATGTGAGCCATGACCAGCCTTTCAAAGCACTTCATGGCTACGGAGGTGAGTGCTACGTGTTGGTAGTTATTTAGGCAGGTTACCTTAGTGTTCTTGGGCACAGGCACTATGATAGTCTGCTTAAAACATGTTGGTATTACAGACTCAGACAGGGAGAGGTTGAAAATGTCAGTGAAGACATTTGCTAGTTGGTCAGCGCATGCTCGCAGTCCTGGTAATTTGTCTGGCCCTGCGGCCTTGTGAATGTTTCTGTCTAAAGGTCTTGCTCACATCAGCTCTGGGGAGCGTGATCACACAGTCTTCTGGTACAGCTGGTGCTCTCATGCATATTTCAGTGTTATTTACCTCGAAGCGAGCATAGAAGTAGGTTAGCTCGTCCGGTAGGCTTGTGTCACTGGGCAGCTCTCGGCTGTGCTTCCCTTTGTAGTCTTTAATGGTTTGCAGGCCCTGCCACATCCGACGAGTGTCAGAGCCGGTGTCCTGTATTGATGCTTTGCCTGTTTGATGGTTCGTCGGAGGCCTTAGCGTGATTTCTTATAAGCTTCTGGGTTTGAGACCGCTCCTTGAAAGCAGCAGCTGTAGCCTTTAGCTCAGTGCGGATGCCGATACCGATACTGATTATTGCAGGATCAAAAAAAGCAGATACTGATTAATCGGACGATTTTTATATACATGTATATATATTTGTACTAATGACAATTACAACAATACTGAATGAACACTTTTATTTTAACTTAATGTAATACATTAAAAAACATGTTTTGTCTCAAATAAATAATGAAACATGTTCAATTTGGTTTAAATAATGCAAAAACACAACACTGTTGGAGAAGAAAGTAAAATTGCAATATGTGCCAGTTAAAAAATCTAACGTTTAAGTTCCTTGCTCAGAACATCATGGATGTAGTTATTATAGGAATTATAGGACTATTTCTCTCTATACCATTTGTATTTCATATACCTTTGACTATTGGATGTTCTTATAGGCACTATAGTATTGCCAGCCTAATCTCGGGAGTTGATGGGCTTGAAGTCATAAACAGCGCTGTGCTTCAAGCATTGCGAAGAGCTGCTGGCAACGCAGATCACTGGGGTCGGGGCCTGTTCCCGAGGGAGCCGTATATTCTTCGCCTCGGGCTCGTCAGAGTCGTGAAAGAAGAAAAAGGATTCTGCTTGTCTGTGGTGAGTAATCGCAGTCCTGATGTCTAGAAGTTATTTTCGGTCATAAGAGACGGTAGCGGCAACATTATGTACAAAAATAGTAAAAAATAAGTTACGAACAACGCAGATCAACGAACAATAAAACACAATAGATTGGGGGCACGTAAAATGTCTGCCTTCTGCTTCGGCGCCTTCCTTCCCTATAATCATGCTGAAAGTCTGTTGTCAATTTGTTTACAGTAAAAAAAAGACACTATACTACTACATTGTATCTGGTCAAACACCATTTTTTCCAAACGTTTACTAACAGGCTGATTGGTCAGCTATGTGAATATATGGCAAATAGGAGTGGCAATATCGTCCTCTATCCTCAGTCATTTTGCAACCGGACCCCTGTGACTTCATCGTCATTGTTGATACACACAATTATTTTACTTCTTCCACACTCACTTATGGAATTCAAAATGACAATGCTTATCTTTCATCATTTGATCAGTTATACTTGGATGTGTAGTGTTGCTGGCATACCTAAGTTTTCTAATCTTGGCAATGAATAATTGGCAATATCAATCGGTTTTGTGATGAATGAGCCGTCTGATTCAATGAATGATGGAGCTGAGTTTGCCTTTTTGCCAAATATTTCATTTAAGGTGTTCCAAAGCTTTTAATATCCTTCTTTGTCATTTTTCTTTGTTTCATAGTATAGTTTCTTATTCTTTTTCAGTCACATGATTTCTCAATATTCAGTACGTTTTGCCAATCGGTTGTGCAGCCAGAATAATTAGCCATTCCTTTTGCTCATCCCTCTGAACCATACATTTATTCAATCCACGGGAATTTAACACGTTTTACAGTCATTTAACTAGAATAAGCAATTTCATAAATGTGTCAAGTGCAGCATATGTCTGCTCCTCATTACACACCACAGACCAACAAATATTATTTACATCAACAAAATAGGAATCACTACAAAAGTTATTGTATTACCTCTTATACACTATATTAGACCCAGCCTTTTGCTTTTCCTAGATATGGCTACACTACTGTGATCACTACATCCTATGGATGTGGATACTGCTTTCAAGCTCATTTCTGCAGCATTAGTAATTATGTAATTAATACATGTTGATTATTTAATTCCTGTGCTGTTTGTAACTACCCTGGTAGGTTGACTAATAACCTGAAGCAGATTGCAAGCACTAGTTTAGTTTGAAGCTTTTTCTTGAGTGGGCAGCTTGATGAAAGTCAATATTTAAATCACCCAGAAAATATACCTCTCTGTTGATATCACATACCTTATCAAGCATTTCAGGCATATTATCCAGATACTGACTGTTAGCACTTGGTGGTCTATAGCAGCTTCCCACTAGAATGGGCTTCAGGTGAGGCAGATGAACCTGTAGCTATGTTACTTCAACATGATTTAACATGAGATCCTCTCTAAGCTTAACAGGAATGTTAATAGATGGTATAGATGGTATAACCATGTATTGCTACCACTGTATCATCAAAGGTATTATCTAAGTGAGTTTCAGATTATGAATGTCATCTGTTACTAGCAAATTATTGATTTCATGAACCTTTTTCTTAAGCTGTTAATGTGGGCTATTTTTAGCACTGTTCTGGGATGCTTGATTGTTTTCACTGCTTTACTGGGAAGCTTAGCAGAAATAGACTTTCTCATGTTATTCATGTTATTGCACGGTGAGCTGTACACATCGGTAGGGATTAACTGAGCTGGGCTTGGGTCATTGATAAGTCATTGTCTCAACGCAGCCTTATAATGCTGTGAAAGGATCCAGGAACCCAAATTATTTGGGTGGATCCCATCGTCCTTATAAACCAAGCTTTGTTTCCAGAAGGTGTCAAAATGGTCAAAAAAATGATACACACACAGAGCTGCAATAGTTTCGTAGCCAGTTATGGAGGGATAAAAGTCTGCTGAAATGTCCAATGCCATGATTTAGGGAGGGTACAGGGCCCGATATTATGGGGTGTTTGTTGGTGTCAAACAGCGACCAAATCAGTGCTTTAAAATCCATGATAGATATAAATATTCCTGATAGATATAAATATTCCTGATGCAGGTTTAAGATGTTTGGGAGCAGCTTAGTGATGTCCTGTACTTGTGATCCTGAATAGCACAACGTTTTTGCTCCAGGGACTTTTCTCACCATTGAACTTCCCAATACAATGGCCAGAGAAGAGGATGGAGAAATCCGCCCATTCCTACCCCTCACACAATTCGCTGAAACGTTTTCACGGGCCCACAAGAAGCAGGATAACATTCGCCCGCTGCTCCCGGAGATCGGTCCAGATTATCGCCAGGAGAGGTAAAGGAACCGAACTCGACGACGAAGCCACTGCTGGAGTCAGTGTAGTTGGAGTCAGCTGAGCCGTCACAGACACAGGCAATCCCAACGACGAAGGCGCAGGTAGATCAGGCACTAGTGCAAGGAAACTATTCCTTCTGTCAATCTGCTCCAAACCTCTCACAGACACTCCAGTCTGCTTTGCGGCATGTCACTGCCTTCGGTTTCCGTGACTTGTGACATGGTACCAGCGCTGATTGGAACAATCCTCTTGCTGTTCTCCGTCTACTCCACTACAAGATGGAGAAGACTTCCTTGGCAGGCCAGTTCCAGGTAGCACAGGCCATTCGGATAGGGACAGATGACAAGGCGGGGACACATCCATCAGGCCTGAGCAGCATCCAGCAACAGGAGTTGAGAAAGTTCCAAGGATAGTTCCAAGGATAGTTCCAAGGATATAGCCACCTCATTCCTGTAATCCCTGGCAAGCAAACAATTGCCGCATTGGAACTCTGGATTGTCAATATTGTCACAGACAAGAGCTTTTACAGCGCTGGAAAAGTTGGTTAGCTATTCCAGGCGAATCATGCTCCATTGAAACCTTGCTAGCTACATAGCTAGCTATCTGGCTCGTCGGTAGCATGTGTTAACACAAACACTTATAAACAAAATAAAATAAATCAACCAAAAAAATTGGAAACAACAAACCGAAAAAACAGGTCGAGGCTCAGGAGGTTTCCAAGTTCGTGAAAGGAGTGCATGAAGGAAGGAGTGCATGGAGAAAGGCGTGCATGGAGAAAGGAGTGCATGGAGAAAGGAGTGCATGGAGAAAGGAGTGCATGAAGGAAGGAGTGCATGAAGGAAGGAGTGCATGAAGGAAGGAGTGCATGGAGAAAGGCGTGCATGGAGAAAGGAGTGCATGGAGAAAGGCGTGCATGGAGAAAGGAGTGCATGGAGAAAGGAGTGCATGGAGAAAGGCGTGCATGGAGAAAGGAGTGCATGGAGAAAGGTGTGCATGGAGAAAGGAGTGCATGAAGGAAGGAGTGCATGGAGAAAGGAGTGCATGGAGAAAGGAGTGCATGGAGAAAGGAGTGCATGGAGAAAGGCGTGCATGGAGAAAGGAGTGCATGGAGAAAGGAGTGCATGGAGAAAGGAGTGCATGGAGAAAGGAGTGCATGGAGAAAGGAGTGCATGGAGAAAGGAGTGCATGGAGAAATGAGTGCATGGAGAAATGAGTGCATGGAGAAATGAGTGCATGGAGAAATGAGTGCATGGAGAAAGGAGCGCATGGAGAAAGGAGCGCATGGAGAAAGGAGCGCATGGAGAAAGGAGCGCATGGAGAAAGGAGCGCATGGAGAAAGGAGCGCATGGAGAAAGGAGCGCATGGAGAAAGGAGCGCATGGAGAAAGGAGCGCATGGAGAAAGGAGCGCATGGAGAAAGGAGCGCATGGAGAAAGGAGCGCATGGAGAAAGGAGCGCATGGAGAATGGAGCACATGGAGAAAGGTGCGCATGGAGAATGGAGCACATGGCGAATGGAGCGCATGGAGGAAATGACATTGTGGGGAGGTCATAGAGCAGTGCCCTTATGATGCTGGAACAATCTCAATTTGTCATTGTGAGTGGTCAAAGATTTTACGTTCAACTGAGGGTTTCTAGTTGAAGAGTTGAACAGTACTTTGAGATCATAAAACACCAAACTTTCTGAGCATTTCATCTTCAATGTGCCATGACTGTCATAATGACCATATGGATATTCATCAGTAGAATAGCTGGGCCTCGAGGAGTACCAATAGCCACCAGTCTAATAAATCCATTGAACTAGAAAAGCCTGGACTCGTTGGACCCCCCTTCGTGCCGATGTCATTTGGATGTGTTTATGAAGGTCTTAGGTAACATTAGAATACGAAATGTAAATATTTCAAGGAACATAATTACATTATCATTAGTTTGTTATAAGTAAAACCGTAAACTGAATGTACAATGTTAAATACATGTTGTTTATGGAGTGCCTGTATTACAAATATGAAACCAAAGCATTGGAAAACAATAAAATCTTATTTTTATAATGACAAAACCAATACAAATACCTATGAAGAAAATATCAGTATAGGCGCCAAGTGTGCTTGTGAATGGTGAAAATCAACACAAAGCAATAATAGCATTTATAATGAATATACGTGTTGATATAACAACGGTCAATAATAATCTATTGTCAGTTATTGGACACATTATTTTTGGCCTCGCTTGTGCTTTTATGGTGTAAGTTTTCAAGCAACAGTTTGATCTCATTTAGTTGTCATCCCGTCGCCATAAATCTGTCACTTTCACTTGATTGCATCACTTTACATTTTAGTCATTTAGCAGACACTCTTATACAGGGTGACTTACATTTAGTGCATTCATCTTGGTAGGAAAACCACATCACAGGCATAGAAAGTACATTTTTCCTCAATAACATAGCTGTAAGTAGAGTCAGAGCTATAAGGGGGGTCGAAGTTAGGAGGAGGATTATTTAAGATACTGTTTGAAGAGGTAGGGTTTCAGATGTTTTCAGAAGATGGGCAGGGACTCTGCCGTCCTAGCTTCAGAGGGAAGCTGGTTCCACCATTTAGGGTGCCAGGACAGAGAAGAGCTTAGACTGGGCTGAGCGGGAGCTTCTATGGGAGGGCCAAGAGACCTGAGGTGGCTCGGGTTGGGGGTAGGGTTTGACCATACCCTGAAGTTATGGAGGAGTGGGGTAACACTAGAGAACTTGGGAAGGTTGAAAACCAGACGGGTGGATTCTGGATAAGTTGCAGGGGTTTGATGGAACAAGCAGGGAGCAAAGCCAACAACGATTTGCAGTAGTCCAGACGGGACTACTGGATTAGGACCTGTGCCTCTTCCTGTGTGTGGTAGGGTCGTACTCTACGGATGTTATAGAGCATGAACCTGCAGGAGCGGGTCACTACTTTGCTGTTTTCAGAGAACGACAGGGTGTTGTCCAGGGTCACGCCAAGGTTCTTTGTGCTCTAGGAGGGTGACACTGTGGAGTTGTCAACCGTGATGGAGAGGTCTTTGAGCGGGCAGGCCTTCCCAGGGAGGAAGAGCAGTTCTGTCTTGTGAAGGTTGAGCTTGAGGTGGTGAAAGGGGTCAAGGCGTAGGGTAGTTCTGTGTGACAGACTAGTGGACTCAATAGGCTGAGTGAATGAGTAGCGGATGATGTCAACCTTTTTTTAATGTGGCTGACAAAGTCGTCCGCAGAGAATGAGGAGGAAGGGGGAGGGGTGGATAATTAAGGAGTCAGGAGAAGGTGGAAAACAGTTTCCTGCGGTTAGAGGCACAATCTTGAAATTTAGAGTGGTAGAAAGTGGTTTTAGCAACGGATACAGAGGAAGAGAAAATAGAGAAGAGGGAGTGAAAGGATGATAGGTCCTCAAGAAGTGTTGTTTTCCTTCATTTCACTCAGGTGCCCGCAGCCCTGTCCTGTAAGCTCGCAATGAGTCATTCAGCCACAGAGAAGGAGAGGAGGGCTTAGCCGGCCGGGAGGAAAGGGCAGAGAGTAGGGTCGAAGAGGCAGAATCATGAGAAGGATTTAGCGGAAGGGAGAGATGATAGGATAGAAGAGGAGAAAGTAGTGGGAGAGAGAGTGAAGATTGCGATGGTGAATGACCATCTGGCTAGGAGCTGAGGGGCTGAGGTTGGAGGAAAAGGAGACATAAAAGGAAACAAAGTAGTGGTCAGATACTTGGAGGGGGGTTACAGTGAGATAAGTAGGCGAGCAGCCTCTAGTAGTGATGAGGTCAAGCGTTTTGCCTGCCTTGTGAGTTGGAGGGGATTGGGAAAGAGTGAGGTCAAAAAAGGCAAGGAGGGGAAAGAGAGTTGGAAAGAAGTGGATCAAAGGCAAACGTCAGGAGGTTGAAGTCGCCAAGTACGAAGGGCGGTGAGTCATCATCAGGAAATTAACTCATAAAGGTTTCAAGCTCATTGAGGAACTCTCCAAGAGCACTTGGTAGGCTATAGATGACAGTAATGTTAACCTTGGGTGGACAAGTGACAGTGACAGCATGTAATTCAAATGAGGAGATGGACAGTTGGGAGAAAAGAGAAAATCTCCACTTAGGAGAAATTAGTAGACCTGTGCCATTACTGCGATGAACAGATGCTCTCGGACTATGAGAGACAACATAGTCAGATGAAGAAAGAGCAACTGGAGTACCAGTGTTCTCTGGGGTGATCCATGTCTCCGTCCGGGGCAAAAAGTCAAGGGGCAGCATAGCCTGGGATGAACTCAGCGTTCTTGACCGCAGATCGGCAGTTCCAAACGCTGTCAGAGACCCAGAATTCCACATGAGTTGTGCGCGCAGGATACACTAAATTAGAAGGGTTGAGGGGGTGGGGGTGGGGTGGGGAGCGTCTGTAAAACATACAGGGAGAGGTGCGAACTGGTATAGAAAACACACACATAGTTGACAAAGCTACAAAAGAGCAAAATAACTAGTTAAGATACTCAAGTGAGAGAGTGGTGTGAGCCTTCCTCTCTTTTCTTCCTTGAACAACTCGGCAGAACAACTCCGCCGAACGGTCTTTGTTTTGGCCACTGTCTTTGTTTTGGCCACGGTCTTTGTTTTGGCATCAGTCTTTGTTTTGGCCACAGTCTTTGTTTTGTCCACGATCTTTGTTTTGCGACAGAACTGCCACTGACACGACCGCCACAGCTGCCACTGAGAAACCAGGGGAGACTGAAGAACTAGCAATCATTGCTAATTGCCTAGCAGAGGTGGAGAGCACACATCCCTGTACTAATTGCTGATTGCCTAGGAGAGGTGAGATCACCCCCCCCCCCCCAAATACAGCCACTGATTACCAAAAACAAGTCACAAATCGCCCTGCCCCTTGATCGTGATTGATGTGTCAATAACTATCTGCAAATTATGAGCAGTCAGCACACACCAAGTAGGCTACTGGGAAAACAGGCAGCACTTAGCAAGCACTCCTGGAGATAAAGAGGCAGCACTTAGCTAGCACTCCTGGAGATAAACAGGCAGCACTTAGCTAGCACTCCTGGAGATAAAGAGGCAGCACTTAGCTAGCACTCCTGGAGATAAACAGGCAGCACTTAGCTAGCACTCCTGGAGATAAACAGGCAGCACTTAGCTAGCACTCCTGGAGATAAACAGGCAGCACTTAGCTAGCACTCCTGGAGATAAAGAGGCAGCACTTAGCTATCACTCCTGGAGATAAAGAGGCAGCACTTAGCTAGCACTCCTGGAGATAAACAGGCAGCACTTAGCTAGCACTCCTGGAGATAAAGAGGCAGCACTTAGCTAGCACTCCTGGAGATAAACAGGCAGCACTTAGCTAGCACTCCTGGAGATAAAGAGGCAGCACTTAGCTAGCACTCCTGGAGATAAACAGGCAGCACTTAGCTTGCACTCCTGGAGATAAACAGGCAGCACTTAGCTAGCACTCCTGGAGATAAACAGGCAGCACTTAGCTAGCACTCCTGGAGATAAACAGGCAGCACTTAGCTAGCACTCCTGGAGATAAACAGGCAGCACTTAGCTAGCACTCCTGGAGATAAACAGGCAGCACTTAGCAAGCACTCCTGGAGATAAAGAGGCAGCACTTAGCTAGCACTACTGGAGATAAAGAGGCAGCACTTAGCTAGCACTCCTGGAGATAAAGAGGCAGCACTTAGCTAGCACTCCTGGAGATAAACAGGCAGCACTTAGCTTGCACTCCTGGAGATAAACAGGCAGCACTTAGCTAGCACTCCTGGAGATAAACAGGCAGCACTTAGCTAGCACTCCTGGAGATAAACAGGCAGCACTTAGCTAGCACTCCTGGAGATAAGCAGGCAGCACTTAGCTAGCACTCCTGGACATAAACAGGCAGCACTTAGCTAGCACTCCTGGAGATAAGCAGGCAGCACTTAGCTAGCACTCCTGGACATAAACAGGCAGCACTTAGCTAGCACTCCTGGAGATAAACAGGCAGCACTTAGCTAGCACTCCTGGAGATAAACAGGCAGCACTTAGCTAGCACTCCTGGAGATAAACAGGCAGCAGTTAGCTAGCACTCCTGGAGATAAATAGGCAGCAGTTAGCTAGCACTCCTGGATATATCAGGAGTCCTCTAGCTATGGAATTAATCAATTCCCACAACAATTTGCTTGCAGCTGAAACCGGTGTCATGGGTTCTGTTCTGAGGGCAGTTTCTCCTCCCTGTGGGCTGTGCACAATTTGGCTTGCGCAACGGCTCACATGGAATCTTTGCTGCTGCCTTGGCCCTCATATACAGTGCATTCGGAAAGTATTCAGACCCTTTGACTTTTTCTACATTTTGTTACATTACAGTCAGATTCTAAAATGGATTCAGTGGACTGATATAGGGTACACAGTTTTGAGATTATAATTACAATAGATGAATACAATAGAATAGCCCACCCTGCACTTCATTCACAATTGGTGGTTACATAATTATGCATTGTTTGCTTCCTCTTGCTCAACTCACCCATTCTCCCCGATCATACTATATTTCATTTATTTAATGCGTTGTTATATGTGGGAAATGAGTTTTTGTATAGTCTATGTTCCGTTTCCAGGCAATTATCAGGGTGATTATCAACTGGGAACGACACATTCAACTATTGAGAGAAGGAGCGGAGTAGGCCAATCTGTTGGGAGAAGGAGCGGAGTAGGCCAATCTGTTGGGAGAAGGAGTGGAGTAGGCCAATCTGTTGGGAGAAGGAGTGGAGTAGGCCAATCTGTTGGGAGAAGGAGTGGAGTAGGCCAATCTGTTGGGAGAAGGAGTGGAGTAGGCCAATCTGTTGGGAGAAGGAGAGGAGTAGGCCAATCTGTTGGGAGAAGGAGCGGAGTAGGCCAATCTGTTGGGAGAAGGAGTGGAGTAGGCCAATCTGTTGGGAGAAGGAGCGGAGTAGGCCAATCTGTTGGGAGAAGGAGCGGAGTAGGCCAATCTGTTGGGAGAAGGAGAGGAGTAGGCCAATCTGTTGGGAGAAGGAGCGGAGTAGGCCAATCTGTTGAGAGAAGGAGCGGAGTAGGCCAATCTGTTGGGAGAAGGAGCGGAGTAGGCCAATCTGTTGGGAGAAGGAGTGGAGTAGGTCAATCTGTTGGGAGAAGGAGAGGAGTAGGCCAATCTGTTGGGAGAAGGAGCGGAGTAGGCCAATCTGTTGGGAGAAGGAGCGGAGTAGGCCAATCTGTTGGGAGAAGGAGAGGAGTAGGCCAATCTGTTGGGAGAAGGAGAGGAGTAGGCCAATCTGTTGGGAGAAGGAGAGGAGTAGGCCAATCTGTTGGGAGAGAAGGAGCCAATCGGAGTAGGCCAATCTGTTGGGAGAAGGAGGAGTAGGCCAATCTGTTGGGAGAAGGAGCGGAGTAGGCCAATCTGTTGGGAGAAGGAGAGGAGTAGGCCAATCTGTTGGGAGAAGGAGAGGAGTAGGCCAATCTGTTGGGAGAAGGAGCGGAGTAGGCCAATCTGTTGAGAGAAGGAGCGGAGTAGGCCAATCTGTTGGGAGAAGGAGTGGAGTAGGCCAATCTGTTGGGAGAAGGAGTGGAGTAGGCCAATCTGTTGAGAGAAGGAGCGGAGTAGGCCAATCTGTTGGGAGAAGGAGTGGAGTAGGCCAATCTGTTGGGAGAAGGAGCGGAGTAGGCCAATCTGTTGGGAGAAGGAGTGGAGTAGGCCAATCTGTTGGGAGAAGGAGCGGAGTAGGCCAATCTGTTGGGAGAAGGAGAGGAGTAGGCCAATCTGTTGGGAGAAGGAGAGGAGTAGGCCAATCTGTTGGGAGAAGGAGAGGAGTAGGCCAATCTGTTGGGAGAAGGAGCGGAGTAGGCCAATCTGTTGAGAGAATCTGTTGGGAGAAGCGGAGTAGGCCAATCTGTTGGGAGAAGGAGTGGAGTAGGCCAATCTGTTGGGAGAAGGAGTGGAGTAGGCCAATCTGTTGGGAGAGCGGAGTAGGCCAATCTGTTGGGAGAAGGAGTGGAGGCCAATCTGTTGGGAGAAGGAGCGGAGTAGGCCAATCTGTTGGGAGAAGGAGTGGAGTAGGCCAATCTGTTGGGAGAAGGAGTGGAGTAGGCCAATCTGTTGGGAGAAGGAGGAGTAGGCCAATCTGTTGGGAGAAGGAGTGGAGTAGGCCAATCTGTTGGGAGAAGGAGCGGAGTAGGCCAATCTGTTGGGAGAGGAGTGGAGTAGGCCAATCTGTTGGGAGAAGGAGCGGATTAGGCCAATCTGTTGGGAGAAGGAGCGGATCTGTTAGGCCAATCTGTTGGGAGAAGGAGAGGAGTAGGCCAATCTGTTGGGAGAAGGAGCGGAGTAGGCCAATCTGTTGAGAGAAGGAGCGGAGTAGGCCAATCTGTTGGGAGAAGGAGCGGAGTAGGCCAATCTGTTGGGAGAAGGAGTGGAGTAGGTCAATCTGTTGGGAGAAGGAGAGGAGTAGGCCAATCTGTTGGGAGAAGGAGTGGAGTAGGCCAATCTGTTGGGAGAAGGAGCGGAGTAGGCCAATCTGTTGGGAGAAGGAGAGGAGTAGGCCAATCTGTTGGGAGAAGGAGTGGAGTAGGCCAATCTGTTGGGAGAAGGAGTAGGCCAATCTGTTGGGAGAAGGAGAGGAGTAGTAGGCCAATCTGTTGGGAGAAGGAGAGGAGTAGGCCAATCTGTTGGGAGAAGGAGCGGAGTAGGCCAATCTGTTGGGAGAAGGAGCGGAGTAGGCCAATCTGTTGGGAGAAGGAGCGGAGTAGGCCAATCTGTTGGGAGAAGGAGAGGAGTAGGCCAATCTGTTGGGAGAAGGATCTGTTGGGAGAAGGGAGTAGGCCAATCTGTTGGGAGAAGGAGCGGAGTAGGCCAATCTGTTGGGAGAAGGAGCGGAGTAGGCCAATCTGTTGGGGGAGAAGGATCTGCGGAGTAGGCCAATCTGTTGGGAGAAGGAGAGGAGTAGGCCAATCTGTTGGGAGAAGGAGTGGAGTAGGCCAATCTGTTGGGAGAAGGAGTGGAGTAGGCCAATCTGTTGGGAGAAAGGAGGCCAATCTGTTGGGAGAAGGAGAGGAGTAGGCCAATCTGTTGGGAGAAGGAGAGGAGTAGGCCAATCTGTTGGGAGAAGGAGTGGAGTAGGCCAATCTGTTGGGAGAAGGAGCGGAGTAGGCCAATCTGTTGGGAGAAGGAGAGCCAATCTGTTGAGAGAAGGAGCGGAGTAGGCCAATCTGTTGGGAGAAGGAGAGGAGTAGGCCAATCTGTTGGGAGAAGGAGCGGAGTAGGCCAATCTGTTGGGAGAAGGAGCGGAGTAGGCCAATCTGTTGGGAGAAGGAGCGGAGTAGGCCAATCTGTTGGGAGAAGGAGCGGAGTAGGCCAATCTGTTGGGAGAAGGAGCGGAGTAGGCCAATCTGTTGGGAGAAGGAGAGGAGTAGGCCAATCTGTTGGGAGAAGGAGTGGAGTAGGCCAATCTGTTGGGAGAAGGAGAGGAGTAGGCCAATCTGTTGGGAGAAGGAGAGGAGTAGGCCAATCTGTTGGGAGAAGGAGCGGAGTAGGCCAATCTGTTGGGAGAAGGAGTGGAGTAGGCCAATCTGTTGGGAGAAGGAGCGGAGTAGGCCAATCTGTTGGGAGAAGGAGTGGAGTAGGCCAATCTGTTGGGAGAAGGAGCGGAGTAGGCCAATCTGTTGGGAGAAGGAGTGGAGTAGGCCAATCTGTTGGGAGAAGGAGTGGAGTAGGCCAATCTGTTGGGAGAAGGAGCGGAGTAGGCCAATCTGTTGGGAGAAGGAGCGGAGTAGGCCAATCTGTTGGGAGAAGGAGTGGAGTAGGCCAATCTGTTGGGAGAAGGAGCGGAGTAGGCCAATCTGTTGGGAGAAGGAGTAGGCCAATCTGTTGGGGAAGTAGGCCAATCTGTTGGGAGAAGGAGTGGAGTAGGCCAATCTGTTGGGAGAAGGAGTGGAGTAGGCCAATCTGTTGGGAGAAGGAGTGGAGTAGGCCAATCTGTTGGGAGAAGGAGTGGAGTAGGCCAATCTGTTGGGAGAAGGAGTGGAGTAGGCCAATCTGTTGGGAGAAGGAGTGGAGTAGGCCAATCTGTTGGGAGAAGGAGTGGAGTAGGCCAATCTGTTGGGAGAAGGAGTGGAGTAGGCCAATCTGTTGTTGGGAGAATCTGTTGGGAGAGGGAGTAGGCCAATCTGTTGGGAGAAGGATCTGTTGGGAGTAGGCCAATCTGTTGGGAGAAGGAGCGGAGTAGGCCAATCTGTTGGGAGAAGGAGTGGAGTAGGCCAATCTGTTGGGAGAAGGAGTGGAGTAGGCCAATCTGTTGGGAGAAGGAGCGGAGTAGGCCAATCTGTTGGGAGAAGGAGTGGAGTAGGCCAATCTGTTGGGAGAAGGAGTGGAGTAGGCCAATCTGTTGGGAGAAGGAGTGGAGTAGGCCAATCTGTTGGGAGAAGGATCTGTTGGAGTAGGCCAATCTGTTGGGAGAAGGAGTGGAGTAGGCCAATCTGTTGGGAGAAGGAGTGGAGTAGGCCAATCTGTTGGGAGAAGGAGCGGAGTAGGCCAATCTGTTGGGAGAAAGGGAGGAGTAGGCCAATCTGTTGGGAGAAGGAGAGGAGTAGGCCAATCTGTTGGGAGAGAAGGAGTAGGATCTGTTAGGCCAATCTGTTGGGAGAAGGAGTGGAGTAGGCCAATCTGTTGGGAGAAGGAGTGGAGTAGGCCAATCTGTTGGGAGGGAGAAGGATCTGTTGGGAGAAGGAGAGGAGTAGGCCAATCTGTTGGGAGAAGGAGGGAGAAGGAGTGGAGTAGGCCAATCTGTTGGGAGAAGGAGCGGAGTAGGCCAATCTGTTGGGAGAAGGAGTGGAGTAGGCCAATCTGTTGGGAGAAGGAGTGGAGTAGGCCAATCTGTTGGGAGAAGGAGAGGAGTAGGCCAATCTGTTGGGAGAAGGAGCGGAGTAGGCCAATCTGTTGGGAGAAGGAGTGGAGTAGGCCAATCTGTTGGGAGAAGGAGTGGAGTAGGCCAATCTGTTGGGAGAAGGAGTGGAGTAGGCCAATCTGTTGGGGAAGAAGGCCAATCTGTTGGGAGAAGGAGTAGGCCAATCTGTTGGGAGAAGGAGAGGAGTAGGCCAATCTGTTGGGAGAAGGATCTGTTGGGGAGTAGGCCAATCTGTTGGGAGAAGGAGTGGAGTAGGCCAATCTGTTGGGAGAAGGAGAAGGATCTGTTGGGAGAAGAGTGGAGTAGGCCAATCTGTTGGGAGAAGGAGAGGAGTAGGCCAATCTGTTGGGAGAAGGAGTGGAGTAGGCCAATCTGTTGGGAGAAGGAGAGGAGTAGGCCAATCTGTTGGGAGAAGGAGAGGAGTAGGCCAATCTGTTGGGAGAAGGAGAGGAGTAGGCCAATCTGTTGGGAGAAGGAGAGGAGTAGGCCAATCTGTTGGGAGAAGGAGAGGAGTAGGCCAATCTGTTGGGAGAAGGAGTGGAGTAGGCCAATCTGTTGGGAGAAGGAGTGGAGTAGGCCAATCTGTTGGGAGAAGGAGTGGAGTAGGCCAATCTGTTGGGAGAAGGAGCGGAGTAGGCCAATCTGTTGGGAGAAGGAGAGGAGTAGGCCAATCTGTTGGGAGAAGGAGAGGAGTAGGCCAATCTGTTGGGAGAAGGAGTGGAGTAGGCCAATCTGTTGGGAGAAGGAGCGGAGTAGGCCAATCTGTTGGGAGAAGGAGTGGAGTAGGCCAATCTGTTGGGAGAAGGAGTGGAGTAGGCCAATCTGTTGGGAGAAGGAGCGGGAGCCAATCTGTTGGGAGAAGGAGTGGAGTAGGCCAATCTGTTGGGAGAAGGAGAGGAGTAGGCCAATCTGTTGGGAGAAGGATCTGTTGGGAGAAGGAGGAGGCCAATCTGTTGGGAGAAGGAGCTGTTGGGAGAAGGAGAGGAGTAGGCCAATCTGTTGGGAGAAGGAGTGGAGTAGGCCAATCTGTTGGGAGAAGGAGAGGAGTAGGCCAATCTGTTGGGAGAAGGAGAGGAGTAGGCCAATCTGTTGGGAGAAGGAGTGGAGTAGGCCAATCTGTTGGGAGAAGGAGCGGAGTAGGCCAATCTGTTGGGAGAAGGAGTGGAGGAGAAGGAGGCCAATCTGTTGGGAGAAGGAGCGGAGTAGGCCAATCTGTTGGGAGAAGGAGTGGGGATCTGTTAGGCCAATCTGTTGGGAGAAGGAGCGGAGTAGGCCAATCTGTTGGGAGAAGGAGAGGAGTAGGCCAATCTGTTGGGAGAAGGAGCGGAGTAGGCCAATCTGTTGGGAGAAGGAGTGGAGTAGGCCAATCTGTTGGGAGAAGGAGTGGAGTAGGCCAATCTGTTGGGAGAAGGAGTGGAGTAGGCCAATCTGTTGGGAGAAGGAGCGGAGTAGGCCAATCTGTTGGGAGAAGGAGTGGAGTAGGCCAATCTGTTGGGAGAAGGAGAGGAGTAGGCAATCAAGGCCAATCTGTTGGGAGAAGGAGTGGAGTAGGCCAATCTGTTGGGAGAAGGAGCGGAGTAGGCCAATCTGTTGGGAGAAGGATCTGTTGGAGTAGGCCAATCTGTTGGGAGAAGGAGTGGAGTAGGCCAATCTGTTGGGAGAAGGAGCGGAGTAGGCCAATCTGTTGGGAGAAGGAGAGGAGTAGGCCAATCTGTTGGGAGAAGGAGAGGAGTAGGCCAATCTGTTGGGAGAAGGAGTGGAGTAGGCCAATCTGTTGGGAGAAGGAGCGGAGTAGGCCAATCTGTTGGGAGAAGGAGTGGAGTAGGCCAATCTGTTGGGAGAAGGAGAGGAGTAGGCCAATCTGTTGGGAGAAGGAGAGGAGTAGGCCAATCTGTTGGGAGAAGGAGTGGAGTAGGCCAATCTGTTGGGAGAAGGAGTGGAGTAGGCCAATCTGTTGGGAGAAGGAGCGGAGTAGGCCAATCTGTTGGGAGAAGGAGAGGAGTAGGCCAATCTGTTGGGAGAAGGAGAGGAGTAGGCCAATCTGTTGGGAGAAGGAGTGGAGTAGGCCAATCTGTTGGGAGAAGGAGCGGAGTAGGCCAATCTGTTGGGAGAAGGAGTGGAGTAGGCCAATCTGTTGGGAGAAGGAGTGGAGTAGGCCAATCTGTTGGGAGAAGGAGCGGAGTAGGCCAATCTGTTGGGAGAAGGAGAGGAGTAGGCCAATCTGTTGGGAGAAGGAGAGGAGTAGGCCAATCTGTTGGGAGAAGGAGTGGAGTAGGCCAATCTGTTGGGAGAAGGAGTGGAGTAGGCCAATCTGTTGGGAGAAGGAGAGGAGTAGGTCAATCTGTTGGGAGAAGGAGCGGAGTAGGCCAATCTGTTGGGAGAAGGAGTGGAGTAGGCCAATCTGTTGGGAGAAGGAGTGGAGTAGGCCAATCTGTTGGGAGAAGGAGAGGAGTAGGCCAATCTGTTGGGAGAAGGAGCGGAGTAGGCCAATCTGTTGGGAGAAGGAGAGGAGTAGGCCAATCTGTTGGGAGAGTAGGCCAATCTGTTGGGAGAAGGAGTGGAGTAGGCCAATCTGTTGGGAGTAGGCCAATCTGTTGGGAGAAGGAGTGGAGTAGGCCAATCTGTTGGGAGAAGGAGTGGAGTAGGCCAATCTGTTGGGAGAAGGAGTGGAGTAGGCCAATCTGTTGGGAGAAGGAGAGTAGGCCAAGTTGGGAGAAGGAGGAGGCCAATCTGTTGGGAGAAGGAGAGGAGTAGGCCAATCTGTTGGGAGAAGGAGTGGAGTAGGCCAATCTGTTGGGAGAAGGAGAGGAGTAGGCCAATCTGTTGGGAGAAGGAGTGGAGTAGGCCAATCTGTTGGGAGAAGGAGGAGTAGGCCAATCTGTTGGGAGAAGGAGTTGGGAGAAGGAGTAGGCCAATCTGTTGGGAGAAGGAGAGGAGTAGGCCAATCTGTTGGGAGAAGGAGTGGAGTAGGCCAATCTGTTGGGAGAAGGAGTGGAGTAGGCCAATCTGTTGGGAGAAGGAGTGGAGTAGGCCAATCTGTTGGGAGAAGGAGTGGAGTAGGCCAATCTGTTGGGAGAAGGAGAGGAGTAGGCCAATCTGTTGGGAGAAGGAGTGGAGTAGGCCAATCTGTTGGGAGAAGGAGTGGAGTAGGCCAATCTGTTGGGAGAAGGAGCCAATCTGTTGGGAGAAGGAGTAGGCCAATCTGTTGGGAGAAGGAGAGGAGTAGGCCAATCTGTTGGGAGAAGGAGCGGAGTAGGCCAATCTGTTGGGAGAAGGAGTGGAGTAGGCCAATCTGTTGAGAGAAGGAGCGGAGTAGGCCAATCTGTTGGGAGAAGGAGTGGAGTAGGCCAATCTGTTGGGAGAAGGAGTGGAGTAGGCCAATCTGTTGGGAGAAGGAGCGGAGTAGGCCAATCTGTTGGGAGAAGGAGTGGAGTAGGCCAATCTGTTGGGAGAAGGAGTGGAGTAGGCCAATCTGTTGGGAGAAGGAGTGGAGTAGGCCAATCTGTTGGGAGAAGGAGTGGAGTAGGCCAATCTGTTGGGAGAAGAGGCAGCAGGGAAAAACATTCATAAAATGACATGCCATCCTAAAACTGGTTACCTCCAGTTCTGTTTGTGATATTAAGATTCTAACAACAGCAGTATGTTATATAGACTTATTTTGGAAAAATCAAGAATGAGGGGGATATGACCTTATAACTGGAGAGGAATTAAACATTTTAAATGTGTTGTTAGTCATTATGATGATGTCTGTCTTTCTAGTGTTAATATACAGAATCACTAAGAAATCCATTCATATTTGGTTTAGGAAGGCCATAAAAAACATGATACAAGACAATGCATTTCAAAAGAACAGAATAGCATGTTTTAAGTTGTATTTATCTGTGCTTTAGTAGCCAAGGCTATGGCTGTGTCATGCCAATGAAATGAAGGTGTTAATTTAGCAGATATAACAGGCCCTGCACCTACCACAGTCCACATATATTTTACAGTAAGAATATTATGGGATATAACAGAAGAAAATAGAAAGGATATTTATCCCAAATGTCTATTGCTGATTGTTACCAGTAACCTACTCACATGAGGAACATGCAGGGAGCCACCGTTATTCTAGGAGAAATTATATTTTGAAACAGAGACCATCCCTGCAATTTGTGGAGTTGTCATTAGAAACCTTAGAATCTGCTCTTTCTGATAGGGTATAGCAATCACATGTCAGGCCTGCATGGACCTCTGTCGGATGATATGGAAGAAGTACTATTTCCCTTCTTTGTCAATGCACACTGCGCTGGTCATCTGTCACTATTTGACAATTGATAATATTGTCACCCATCAGAGTACTTTAGTCCACATATATTATTATTGTTATTATTTTACGTGTGAAAATAGTTCCAATGTAGTTTAGGTGTCATTTGGACGGGCCAGCTGGGCAGGCAACTGTTGTCTTACAGTCAGAAAATACACTATTGTATTATTTGAGTAGTTCAAGTTGAAGTTTTATTAGTTGTACTGTATGTACGGGATAGACATTGTATACATCGTCTAACGAAATGCTTATTTGCAGATTCCATCTCGACAATGCAACAATAATAAAAGATAAGAATAGGAACATAAAGTAAATGGCTCAGTATAATATATAAATATTTTTTTGCATAAGTATAATATAGGAAGGCACAATTTATTGTACAATATTTACATGTGTTTTGGGGATGGGGGCAATGTATAAACTGATCAGTATAGTAAGGGTTTTGTAGCAGCAGTTTTGAGGTGTGGGTGTGTCCATGAGTTTCTGAGTGTCTGTGTGCATAAGTGAGTACATGTGTGCTAAGGTGCAGAGAATCAGAGCAGGTGGACAGTGCAGTTCAAGCATTCAGCAGTCTGATAGCTTGTAAATAGAAAGTGTTTCTGAGCCTGTTAGTATCAGACCTCATGCCTCGATACCGTCTGCCCGACGTTAAAGGAGAGAACAGCTTGTGGCTGTAGTGTGTGTGGTCCTTGATTATGCTGCGTGCCTTCCTCAGGTACTGTTTCGAGTAGATCTCCTGGATGGGTAGGAACACAACCCTAATTATGTACTTGGCTGTCTTCAACACCCTCTGAAGGGCCTTGAGGTCATGGACGGAGTTGCTGAGGTTGCTGCCTTGAGGTCATGGACGGAGTTGCTGAGGTTGCTGCCTTGAGGTCATGGACGGAGTTGCTGAGGTTGCTGCCTTGAGGTCATGGACGGAGTTGCTGAGGTTGCTGCCTTGAGGTCATGGACGGAGTTGCTGAGGTTGCTGCCTTGAGGTCATGCGCTCGATGGTGCAGTGGTAGTATTTGGAGAGGACTGCCGAATTTCTTCAGCCACCTTAGTATTTGCAGTCTATGCGCTTTTGGATCATTCAATACATTTTCTGACTGATTACAATTGACATTTGATGTCCTGGGGTTTCTTATGACCTATTTTAACATAATAAAGGCATTCATTTAGCATTTTATTGTTTATTATGGAATATTTACACAATTGAAATATCAACAGCATGACCGTCATGGCCATTGTAGTAGTTATGGAATTTCAAGTATTAACTGAGAGATCTGTGAATTAGCATGTCATCAGGGACTTTTTAGGCCAATGATGACAGCAAAGAAGAAGGCTGTTATTTGTCCCACTCCCAGAGTCCCCAAGCTTCCAAAAGGCATCAGTAGAAAAATACTTTAATTTAGGAGTAAATTAAACAGGATGTTCTGGTATGCACACAAGTCAAGTCGAATATATATCAAGTGCATTTTACATTGACATACACAGTCATAACGGTTCTCAACAAAACCAGAATGGACAGAGGCACATTCTCAGGGAAAAGGTAAGTCACAGATTGACGTAAGACACTTTCCAGATAACTAATGAAGTTATCCCTCCCCTTACTGACTATCTCTTATTTGCTTTCCCTCTCCTCTTATCTTCTACCCTTATCTTCATTTGATCCTCTTTCTCTCCTCCCCACTCATCTATCTATCTATCTATCTATCTATCTATCTATCTATCTATCTATCTATCTATCTATCTATCTATCTATCTATCTATCTATCTATCTATCTATCTATCTATCTATCTATCTATCTATCTATCTATCTATCTATCTATCTATCTATCTATCTATCTATCTGATGAAAGCAGATGATGGCCGAATTGTTATGCTTTTGATTGACAAAAAAATAGTGAGAGTCGCGCTTGTTTCTCAACTAATATTCCCTATGCTCATTTGTATTCACTTTCCCATCTCTCCCCAGTGGCTGTGCTGCTGAAGGATGACTACTTTGTACGGGGGGCAGGACTGCCTGGACGCTTCAAGGCGGAGAAGATTGAGTTCCATTGGGGTCAGAGTAACGGATCAGCAGGGTCAGAACACAGCATCAACGACAGGAAGTTCCCTGTGGAGGTAAGATTGGTTGGCCACAGAGGATAGGGGGTGTAGGGGTTAAATCATATGGACACAGAGGATAGGGGGTGTAGGGGTTAAATCATATGGACACAGAGGATAGGGGATGTAGGGGTCAGATCATATGGACACAGAGGATAGGGGGTGTAGGGGTTAAATCATATGGACACAGAGGATAGGGGGTGTAGGGGTTAAATCATATGGACACAGAGGATAGGGGGTGTAGGGGTTAAATCATATGGACACAGAGGATAGGGGGTGTAGGGGTTAAATCATATGGACACAGAGGATAGGGGGTGTAGGGGTTAAATCATATGGACACAGAGGATAGGGGGGGGGGTGTATGGGGTTAAATCATATGGACACAGAGGATAGGGGGCTGTTGGGGTTAAATCATATGGACACAGAGGATAGGGGGCTGTAGGGGTTAAATCATATGGACACAGAGGATAGGGGGCTGTTGGGGTTAAATCATATGGACACAGAGGATAGGGGGCTGTTGGGGTTAAATCATATGGACACAGAGGATAGGGGGTGTAGGGGTTAAATCATATGGACACAGAGGATAGGGGGTGTAGGGGTTAGATCATATGGACACAGAGGATATGACTGTTGGGGTTAGATCATATGGACACAGAGGATAGGGGGTGTAGGGGTTAAATCATATGGACACAGAGGATAGGGGGTGTAGGGGTTAGATCATATGGACACAGAGGATATGACTGTTGGGGTTAGATCATATGGACACAGAGGATAGGGGGTGTAGGGGTTAAATCATATGGACACAGAGGATAGGGGGGCTGTTGGGGTTAAATCATATGGACACAGAGGATAGGGGGCTGTTGGGGTTAAATCATATGGACACAGAGGATATGACTGTTGGGGTTAGATCATATGGACACAGAGGATAGGGGGTGTAGGGGTTAAATCATATGGCCACAGAGGATAGGGGGCTGTAGGGGTTAGATCATATGGACACAGAGGATAGGGGGCTGTAGGGGTTAGATCATATGGACACAGAGGATAGGGGGCTGTAGGGGTTAGATCATATGGACACAGAGGATAGGGGCTGTTGGGGTTAGATCATATGGACACAGAGGATAGGGGGCTGTAGGGGTTAGATCATATGGACACAGAGGATAGGGGGCTGTTGGGGTTAGATCATATGGACACAGAGGATAGGGGGCTGTAGGGGTTAGATCATATGGACACAGAGGATAATGGGCTGTAGGGGTTAGATCATATGGACACAGAGGATAGGGGGCTGTAGGGGTTAGATCATATGGACACAGAGGATAGGGGGCTGTTGGGGTTAGATCATATGGACACAGAGGATAGGGGGCTGTAGGGGTTAGATCATATGGCCACAGAGGATAGGGGGCTGTTGGGGTTAGATCATATGGACACAGAGGATAGGGGGCTGTAGGGGTTAGATCATATGGACACAGAGGATAGGGGGCTGTAGGGGTTAGATCATATGGCCACAGAGGATAGGGGGCTGTTGGGGTTAGATCATATGGACACAGAGGATAGGGGGCTGTAGGGGTTAGATCATATGGACACAGATGATAGGGGGCTGTTGGGGTTAGATCATATGGCCACAGAGGATAGGGGGCGAGACTGAGGGTGTTTATGGTTGAGACTGATACACTGATCCCAAAAGAGAAGGATGTGTCAGTGCAGGCTGTGAACCTAGAGTACAGGAGGTTACTGCAACTCAACGGGGTGAGTATAACCATGTCGGCCTCAAGCTCAGTGGATGAACGTAATTGTCTTATTTGCAAAAAGATGTGCAAAAAGAGAGTGACAGAAAGACTGTGACCAATACGGAGAAAGCAAGAAAGAGACACACATTGATTGCCTATTGTGGCTGTACTTTGCGATGCAGATACATTCTCACCCTGATGGCAGATTAATCATTCAGACTGAGTCAGGAGTCAGAAGTGGAGAGACACTTTCAGCATGTCAACACAGTGAACTTTCCAGCACCTAAAGCACTTAACTTTGTGCTAACATTATGTCTGTTGAATCAGCTACCTGTTTTTGATTCCTTTGCATACAAGTGAATTAGAAGGGGAGAGCTCTCCATGCTGCTTTTCTCTCCCATGTCTCATAGACCTGGGAATTCTTTCTTTCGAGCCGAGCACTGTTCTTATAAAGCCTTCCCTCTGGCAGTCAGGGCCCATATTCATTAAGCTTCTCACATAAAACCTTCCTTCCTTGTCTGTCTTTGTAGCGCTAGCTCTTTTCTTAGAGAGATTTTCTTCCCTACAGGTTTCTGATTCTGAATGCTTGTATAATTACGATCACCATTTTGTCTCCTCACATCTTTCTGTGACCAATGAACCGTTAAAGGGCACTGGATGGATGATATGCAGCCATTCTAATTGAAAGCAGTGCTCAGTATGGCTCAGTTGATAGAGCATGGCACCCTGCAATACCAGGGCTGTGGGTTTCATTCCCACATGGGGCCAGTATGAACAAAGTATGAAAATGCACACTCAGGTCTCACTCAAGTTTATTTTCTCAATAACACATAGTTTTTATATATTTTTGTCTTTCTATTATCGTAAGTGTTACCTTTTTTTATTTCTTCAATCGCTTCTTCATTCAAATCATTTTGATTTTGAAGTCGCTCTGGATAAGAGTGTGTTCTAAATGACTCAACTCTGGATGTATTAGCTGTTGTTACATATGGCTGCATTTGATAGTGCTGCCGTTACCTGTCGGTGGTGGTAATTACGGATGTGTAATTCACTTTGATGAAAGGTTTGTCTGGTTAGTGGGTAGTGAAGGGGGAGGAAGGAAAGGCAGCAGGAGAAGAGAAGGTAAAGGGATTTAATGCTATTCATTTCTGTTCAAATATTTGACTGGTTACAGGATCCTAGACGTTTGACGCTAGTTCCTATTTCACAGTATGGTCGTTTTCAAGCAAGAGGGAAGGCCGATGACATCACGACTTCCCGTCAAACTCTACTCCTTGCAGTTTGCAGTTATGTCTAAAAACACTATTTTGCTCAAAACATATTTTTGTTACCCTTTAGTGTGTGTACTTTACTGTATTTCTAGTGGGTGAGGCTAAGGCTTAAGAGGATGTGAGAGATGCTGAATGGTTGTAAACAAAGGAAGAGGCCATTTTCTTCTACTTGTCCAACACATTTATCAACTGCAGCATAACTTTCCCATGTTTCCTCCAACTACAGTGATATACAAATTTGTATAGTTCTGAGGCTGTACTTTTATAAAATACATTTTTTAAATCTGGTCACATACAGTGCCATCTAAAAGTATTTACACTCCTTGACTTTTCCCACATTTTGATGTTGCATCCTGAATTTAAAAGTGATTAAATTGAGATTTTGTTTTGGTCACTGGCCTACACAAAATACCCCATAATATCAAAGTGGAATTATGTTTTTTGAAATGTTTACAAATGAATGAAAATGAAAAGCTTAAATGTCTTGAGTCAATAAGTAGTATACCCCAGGATAAGTATACCTCAGGATAAGAATAAACAGATTGGAGCTAAGCACAGACAAAATCCTAGATGAAAATCTAGTTCAGTCTGCTGTCCATCAGACTTTGGGAGAAGAATTCACCTTTCAACAGGACAATAACCTAAAACACAAGGCCAAATATATACTGGAGTTGCTTACCAAGAAAACAGTGAATGTTCCTGAGTGGTCGAGTTACAGTTTTGACTCAAATCTACTTGAAAATATATGGCAAGACCTGAAAATGGTTGTTTAGTAATGATCAACAACCAATTTGACAGTTTGAAGATTTTTTAAAATAATAATGGGAAAATGTTGCACAATCCAGGTGTGGAAAGCTCTTACAGATTTACCCAGAAATAATCTGTAATTGTTGCCAATGGTGCTTCTACACTGAACAAAAATATAAACGCAACATGTAAAGTGTTGGTCCCATGTTTTATGAGCTGAAATAAAAGATCACAGAAATGTTCGATACGCACAAAAAACATATTTCTCTCAAATATTATGGACAAATTAGTTAACATACCTGTTAGTGAGCATTTCTCCTTTACCAAGATTATTCATCCATCTGACAGTTGTGGCATATCAAGAAGCTGATTAAACAGCATGATCATTACACAGGTGCACGTGCTGGGGACAATAAAAGGCCACTCTAAAATGTGCAGTTTTGTCACACGACACAATGCCACAGATGCCTCAAGTTTTGAGGGGCATGCAATTGGCATGCTGACTGCAGGAATGTCCACCAGAGCTGTTGCCAGAGAATTTCATGTTCATTTCACTACCATAAGTCACTTACAATGTTGTTCTAGAGAATTTGGCAGTACCAACTGGCCTCACAACCGCAGACCACGTGTATGGCGTTGTGTGGGAGAGCGGTTTGCTGATGTGATCAGTGCCCCATGGTGTCGGTGGGGTTTGGGTATGGGCATACGTAAGCTACAGACAGCTAACACAATCACATTTTATTGATGGCAATTTGAATGCACAGATGAATACCGTGACGAGATCCTTAGGCCTTAGGTCGTGCTATTCATCTGCCGCCATCAGCTCATGTTTCAGCATGATAATGCACGACCCTATGTCGCAAGGATTTGTCCACGATTCAAGACAATCATTTCCCTGCAAATTAAACATAATGTCTATAGAAAAAAAGTGTTTTTTGCAAGCAGAAGGCATTTAGAATAAAATGGCAACATCCCGTCCTATAGGCGGTAAATCATTAGATTTGATTGAATTCCATCTTTGAGGACTGCAACCATAGACATTCAATGTATTTATACCTATTAAGCCATTGTCAACTTCCAGTCTGCTTATTTTGCTCACAGATCACTGTCAATTGCCCACTATTACCCTATGTTTACATATTAGGCTATGGATTTCATGAAGAAAAATTATTTGTTTGAAAATGCAACTGGGGCCATCACACCTTCAAAATGATTCGGCAATCATCATTTATTTGAAAAACACAATTTCCTTCATCACGTGTTCTAATAAGGAAAGTTGGACAGAGAAATCCACTCCTGTCGAACGGATAGAATGTTGTCCATCTTTAGAACATTTTCCTGTATCTGCCGTTTCCATGACGCGTCCCAATGACGGGATCATTGGAAACCTGTCTATAGTGTGTAGTATTTTTCATTTGAAATAGACATGACGTGTGCGTGCTTTTGTGTGTCCGTGTGTAAACATTTTGAGGAATAAGAGTTAAAAGGTAAAGAAACCTTCATAAAACCTGACATCCTTTAGGATTGTTACCAGTCACTCTTCTCTATGGCCTTGTCCCAATATGTGTATATAGTTTGGCTTACCCCTAAAAAACTTTGATTTTCCATTCATAAGTCCACTATATGATTTGCCAAACATCATTATCTATTTTCATATCATATGAATGTTCAGTCTTTCCCACAAATAAACTGTATCTAAAAGGTTTGAGCCATTCACTGTTTGACAGTCAGTCAAATGGCATATTTGTCATTCAATGGAAAATGGTCATTTTCATCATACCATATCAGCCATATATATCACCTAGGAGTCTTTCTTAGATTCACTTGAGAACAGAACTTCAGATAGTTATCTTCAACGTATGATTACTGTTTTATTTCTAACAAAAGGGGCTGCAATTTTTCCTGTGCACTTCTTGCTGCTTACTTGTCCTCCATTTTATCAAGTGCGCTCGCTCACCGGCCTCCCTCTGAGCTGTAGACTGATGGAGCCTCCCCAACACAATGTCACTAATAAAAACAATGGCTTAGGGAGGGAATGGGTGGGTGATTCATCCCACTGTTGTGCCCCATTGGACACGGAACAAAGAAACAAAGAACCCAGATAAAATAAAGTCTAAACAAACCATATGTTTGAATGTAGATGCTCTGAAGAGCCCTCGTGTGTGGGTGTGGGTGTGTGTCGGTGGGTGGGGATGAGTGTGTAGGTGCTAGATAGCTTCTGGCTTTGTATCTTGTAGCTTCACAATGCAAACACCTAGGGGACATATTTGTGTATGAGGATTTAACTTCAAAGTCTTGACTTTATGCTGTAGCAGATCAGGGGGATAACTTTGTGAAGTGAGAGTATTTACAGACTGAGCTCATTCAGTGTCTCATTGCAATGATGAATGGATGGGAAATGGAAGTGTGTGTGTGTGTGTGTGTGTGTGTGTGTGTGTGTGTGTGTGTGTGTGTGTGTGTGTGTGTGTGTGTGTGTGTGTGTGTGTGTGTGTGTGTGTGTGTGTGTGTGTGTGTGTGTGTGTGTGTGTGTGTGAGAGAGACCGGTCTTCCTCTAGAAGTTGTCCTGTTTAGCATGGAACACTCAGCTCAGATAGGGCTGGCTGGGGTTCTGGCCGCTAAATCTAACCCTAAACCAGGACTGGCTGTATGGGGTTCTGGCAGCAGGGATTGAGGTCCTGTTTAGCATGGAACACTCAGCCCAGATAGGGCTGGCTGGCGTTCTGGCAGCATGGATTGAGATGCAGTAAGTGTGACACCATGGGGAAATTACCCCTGACCTCTGGCACACAGAAAGGAAGAGAGGAAGTGCAATAGCAGTGGAATAAAGAGGAGAAAACTGCCTGCGGAAGCCTCACACTCTGGATAAAGCACACACACACAGACAGACAGACAGACAGACAGACAGACAGACAGACAGACAGACACTGAAGTGAATTGAGTAGGAAAGCATTACTTTTTCAAAGGACTGTTACAAAATCCCAAGACTCCTTCCACTCTCTATCAAGCACTCAAGATTGTCATCTGATAAATGTTCAGTCTTTCCCACAAATAAACGGTATCTAAAAGCTTTGACCCATTCACTGTTTGACAGTCAGTCAAATGGCATATTTGTCATTCAATGGAAAATAGTCATTTTCATCATACATTTTTTATGTTTGAGAATTGATAGATTGAATTCGGTCTGTAATACACAGTAAGTACAAGCCTGTTAACATACAAGCCTGTTAACCCTCGCAAGGCTGCCGGCCCAGATGGTATCTCTAGCCACGCCTTCAGAGCCCTCATGTGCAGACCAGCTAGCTGTTGTGGTCTCTGACATTTTCTCTCTCTAGCTCCGGCTGTTATTCCCACCATCATCCTGTGCCCAAGAAAGGGAAATTATCTGAACTGAATGACTA